>NC_034594.1:63591149-63644875 GCF_900095145.1 Mus pahari | reverse complement strand
AAGGTCTGGAGTTCAAATCCCAGCAACCACATGGTGGCTCACAACCATCCATAACAAGATCTGATGCCCTCTTCTGGAGTGTCTGAGGACAGCTACAGTATACTTACATATAATAAATAAATAAATAAATCTTTAAAAAAAAAATCAATCTGGAGAAATCTATTGTAATTAACTCCTTCCCCTCCCAAAAAACAAAACCCATATACCTTCACCTAGCAAGCAAGAGCCCATGTAAATAAAAGCTCCAGCCAATGAGATGCTTATGTCTTCTCTAGCACACCTTGAAGCCCACCTCATCGACACATCAGCTTGCTGCACAGCTGACTCAGAAGGATTTCCAAAGGATATTAACAAAGGGAAAGGCCACACTGTACATACACACACATATGTATATTTACATTAGATCCTGATCTGCAAAATGAATGATTACCAAAACATACGGAGAGGAACATATGTATGTGTATGCGTACGTATGTCTCCGAGAACGCCCACATACACCTGGGTAACAGCATGCGTTCCTGGGCGGGGGCTGGTGGAGAATCAAGCACACGTCCTCTCATTAGCCTGTCCTCACTGTGTGCCTGCCTTCGGCCCACTGGACTTCCTCTCTACCCAGCCTCTGTCTTCCAGGATTCTCGAACCCTCCCCTCCCACCATAGCTCTTTCCATTTCCTTCCCCTTCATGGACCAGTGACTGCTTGTTTATTTTTTACTATCTGCCTACAAGTGTCAGACTAGAGGCCCCCAGGGCATGATCTGTCACCTTACAGTGACTTAGGTAAGAATCCTAGTTCTACTGCTCTTGTACTAGCTTCATGAACTTGGTGAGTGACCTTTTCCTGTGTGTCTGCTCATGTGTGAGAATGGAACAATACTGACCACAGGGCAGAACACAGGCAGGGACTTGGGAGAGGTGCTAGAGCAGAAGCTGCCACGTGATGATGCTGTACCATAGTAACTTCTGGCTCAGGAACATCACCATCTCCTCTGCGGAGAGATCGTAAACCACAGACCTACCACACTTATTCTCATGGAATCTTTTTTAATCCCTTCTGTATTTCCTAGAACATGATTACTTCAAGGTCCTTAAATATTTGTTCAATACATAATGAGGGAAAGATAAGACGGAAGGAAACTGTGGGTTATTTACATAGATCCCACAAGTAAATGTGCCAGGCTGATTGCCCCTGGCACTAAAACCTAGTTTGCCAAGAGGAAGAAAGTATTTGTTTTAAACTCAATCTTCTCAAATCCTGCAGGGAGACATTTATTTCCATTTAAAGCCATGTGTGAGTTCATCTGAGCATGTACTGAGGAAAGCTCCCTGGGAGGGAGGACACTAGACCCAGGCTTCTGACCCTTGAGATCTTCTGCCAGCCCTTGAGTAACATTATGCCCATGGTAATCATAAAAATAAAGCACAGGAGACCACACACTTCTTCATGCACTAGATGGGAGCATCGGAACCTTGCCCAGCCACTGCTTGGCATTGCCCACTCTTTTGAATGCATATCCAAGCTTATCTAATGTTGCTTTTATTTCTCTGGAGAGGTAAATGGGGCTAGAGCCTTAGGAGACAAAAGAATCTAAGAAGTCCCATCCCCCATCTCTCTCATTTTCCACAGCATCTTAAGCACTCTAGGCCACCACTAAACTCACTATGTTACTGGGGTGCATGGCCTCTGCCTCTGCCTCCTGAGGGCTGTGATTCAGGTGCATAGCACCAAGCAATGTTTAGTTTTTGTGGTGCTGAGTACTGAGCCAGGGTCTCTGGGTATGGTAATCAAGTCCAGCCCCTAGGATGCCATTTAGAAGACAATGAGAACTGGGCTTGGTAGCACACTAATCCCTGCCCTCGGGAGGCCGAGGCAGGCAGATCTCAGGGAGTTGGAGCTGGCCTGGTCTAAGGATGTAGACAAACCCTTTCTGCCTTTAAAGAAGAAAAAGAAGGAGGAAGAAGAGGAAGATGATGATGAGGACAATGAGAACAGTGGGCTGAGGCCTTCTTCCCCCTCCCTCCTATTTGGCCCCACGTCTCCTGACAGCTGCTGGTGATTATGTTTGGTTTTGTTTGTTTTTTCCCATCTTAAACTAAACCAAAACGACCTTCATTGCCTGCCTGCGTCCATAGTATGTGAAGAACAGAATATACTGAGCATTTTCCTGTGGTCTGCCTGTTCTTCAGTTCACTGGAGTGTGGCCTTTGCCCCATTTAATCTAATACCCCAAGCTTCCATTGACTTCTGCCCTACCACATGTGCTGTCCTGTCCCCGCTTCTCCCTGTGCTGGACAGTCTGTGACCCAGGCCTCGCTCCATCCCACCCACACTTCCTCATTCTTCTTCCCCTTTGCAGTGCCTAATGTCAATAAAAAGGGTGTAGTTTTCCACACCTTTCTGCTGTGTGGGCACATAAGTGTATCTATAACTCACAGGAGTGTAGATTTATATGCTTGCTTTGTTTTAAGCACTGTTCACATTAACTTTATGATTTTTTTGAGACAAGGTATTGCTATGTAGTCCATGTTGGCTTTGAACTCCACATCCTCCTGCCTCAGCTTCCTTCCTGAGTTTTAGCACCCGACACCCAACTATGTTTGTCTTTATCATAGTGTTCTTTACATGGTCTGTGCGTCAGAAGATGTATCACGAGGTCTGTAATTTTTAATTTTTAGTTGCAAATGGGTGGATATTCAACATAACTGAGTCTCTTCCACATTAGATAAACAGTGGCAGTTTTGTACCTTGCTGTGAGGAAGGCAGGATGTTGCAAATGTGGTTCTCAGCTCAGTGTAAGGCAAGGCTGCGTAATTCATCAGGTGCTTGGTCACTCTGCAGAGCCACATCAATAAGCAGCTGCCTAAAAACAGTGCCACTGACTTTAGCCTTTGTATTGGGTCTAAAAGTCAAATTCTAAAAAATCCCTGCATTGCTAAGAGGCACAATCCTGTCTGCTTCAGAGCCTGCTCTGAAAGGAGCAACAGCAGTGCCCCCGGCAGTCCTGGCCATGGTCCTTGAATTGAAGCATCTGCCACCTTCTTCCTCCCTGGCAATGTTAACAGTTCTAAAGTGATGCCTGGCCTTGGTGGTCCCTGCTAGACTCCCACAGTTCACTGCGAAGGTCTCTGAGGGTCACCCAGGATCTGCTGCCCTGGTCATCATTGCTACTCTTGATCCTGCCCTTTTATTGTCCAACACTTAGTTACTGTAACAAATATAACAAATTATAACAAATGTCTTCAACTGACCCCCCCACACCCCTCCCCTCAGCCCAGGCTTTTCTTTTTCTTTTCTTTTCTTTTTTCTTTTTTTGTCTGCTTGACACAAACTACAGTTATCTGGAAAGAGGAACTTCAACTGAGACAATTGTTTCCATCACATTGGCCTATAGGCAAGTCTGCAGCTCCTGGAGTGCATAAGAACTGAGTGAGCCCGGAGGAGCAAGGCAGGCAGCAGCTCTTCATGGCTTCTGCTCTCCATAGCTTCTGTGTTAGTCTCTGCCTCCAGGGTCCCGCTTAGCGTGCTTGCCCTGACACCCTTGACCAGGAACTGAGATGTGGAAGCATCAGCTAAGTTACCCCTCTCATCTGCAGGCCTGGCTGCAGTGTCACAGCAGCACAGGCCCTTCCTGACAGACGCTGCTGAAAATGAAAACCTGGGAGCCGCAGCAGGTCCAGAGACCTCAGCGCACTTGTTCTGTAGCCGACTGCCACACTGCCGAAGGGAAATGTGCACAGCCGAGTCCCCGTGACTGACCAGCATGCTTGGACCAAATGAGTTCTTATTATAATACAAAACTAACAGATTAGTGGCAAAACTGCACAAGCCAGCGCATGGATGCAGTGACCATCCTAGCCCTTGGGAAGCTGACACAAGAGGAGACATGATCAAGGGTAGCCTTGCCTACAGAGCAAGACCCTGGTCTCCAAACAATATAAAACCAACCATCAAAACACCAGAGAAACACTGAAGTCCTCAAAGATGACACAGGAAGGGGGAAGAACAGAACTTGAGAGGAACCTTTTTTGGACAAGGCGACAAAAAGTAAAAAGGAATAAAATGATTAACCCCAATCTGTGTTAAAGGGTCAAGGGTCAAGCACAAAGGCTTCATCTTTCTCCAGTGAAGTGCAATGGCTGAGCTCTACCCAAGGGGTGGCAGCCCTTGAAGGCAGGTGACTGTGTTTAGGTGGGGAAGAATGAATTTTATGCTTTTTAATATTTGAAAAAAATAAATGACATGAAAATTATATAGTCTTCTAACTTTTAGTGTCCACAAATGGTTGGGGAATACAGCCAGGATTCCTAACAGCCACTGTATGTTAAAGGGCAGAACTGAGTGGCTCCAACTGAGACCATGTGGCCCTCCCAGCCTAACACACCGCCACCTTCCCCTTTACAGAAAGTCTGCTGACCCAGCTAAGCCAAGATTTACCACAGCAGCTTTCCTTGTGACATGAGGCTGATCTCTGTCCCCAGTGGAGAGGACAACGGCTAGATCTGGGGCTCCCTTCCCCCATCAGGCAGGAAGGGAAGCAAGAGTGCCCGCTAGTGCCACCTGCAGCTCAAGAAAGGAATGGCAGGCAGGGAACTGGGCTGTTGGGAAGTTAGTCACCTGGCAGATCCTAAGTAACTATGGCTTCACTGATTGATGCCTGTGGGGAACACAAACTTGGCTTTTACAGGGCACTTTTTAAACTGACAGGACAGAAGCGCAACAACAAATCCCCCTTCCCACATCCATGTATGGGGCGGATGCTCCCCCACAGAAGAGGCTTCCAGCATTCCCATTTGCACTAACTGCTCCCCAAGCACAGAATGAAGACAAGCCACATTGTCACCACAACAATGATAGGATGACGGATGATGTGTCTGTCCTTTCTAGTTCTGAAGGGAAAGTCACACAGAAGCTTGCCACATGAGGCCTGCCTGCAGCCCTCAGGTTACTGTCCTCAAGCCCACTCCACTGAGACTCTGCATGTCAACTAACTTCTGAGGATGATGGATGAGGGGGCAGTGTGTCAGAGCCAGCAAACCTACACCAAAAGAATGAACACAGGACTGTAAAGTGGTTGGTTCTGCCAGCTCCAAAGCAAACCAGGACCAGAGCATCTCATCATGAGTCTATGCACCATGTCTCCTGTCACCAGAGACAGCTGAGGGCTCACAACCTTTCAGAGCAAAGACCCACAGAGAAGAGCCACTGCTTTTCATCTTCCCCTAGAATCTAGAGGAGGCACAACATTGTACCCATGAACTGTGCACGTGTCCCGAGGTCTGTGTGCACACCCCAGCCTGGACTGGACTTACATGCCAGCTGAGGTAAATACTGAAGGAGTGGTGTCCTGAGACTTAAGGTGGGAAAGCCAGCTCTGACCATAAAAAGTTCAAGCTGGAGCGCTGGAAGACGCCTGGCACCTGGAGAGAGGCCACGAAAGATGAGCACAGCCACAGGAGGCCTCGTGCAAGGGCTACAGAACTACCTCACACCCACTAACCCCCAGAACTTCAAGGAAAGGCACAGAGGCAGGAGGATTCCACTTCTGCCCAAGTGTTCAGGACTCAGAAGGGACACAGAAGAGTGTGGCACAGCTTTCTGTGTTGTCTCAAGAGCCTTCAACTTACTTCATCATCTTCATCTTCATCATCATCGGATTCAAGAACACCATCCAGTAAATCTTCTATGAAAAAAAAAATTAATCAGAAACCCACACAGCTTGTCACTTGGTCACCGAGCGTCAGCTGGGGCATTCACATGAGAGTCACACTGCTGAGCCTAGGCCGACACCCCTGCCTCCCTGACCACTGTCCTTCCACACTCCTCACCACGCACTGGCACACACAGTTACTCTCTTGGCTGAATCAGGCACAGTTTGCCACCATTCTTAGCCACCACAGAAACAAACACTCTGTTTTTTATCAGAACACAATTATTCGGGCTGGTGAGATGGCTCAGTGGGTAAGAGCACCTGACTGCTCTTCCGAAGGTCTGGAGTTCAAATCCCAGCAACCACATGGTGGCTCATAACCATCCGTAACAAGATCTGATGCCCTCTTCTGGAGTGTCTGAGGACAGCTACAGTGTACTTACATATAATAAATAAATAAGTAAATAAATCTTTAAAAAAAAAAAAAAGAACACAACTATTCATATTCTTATAAACACAACATTGGAGGGAGCTGCAGGGCAGGAGATGAACTAGCGTTTACTCCGAGGGAGCCTGCTAGCTTCTACATCAGGTGCAGTTTCACGTCATCATCTTCACTGACCATCACTCATCACAGGTGACAAATGGAGGACAGAGGACCCAGGGAGCTGTCTGTGGTTCTGCTTTCTAAACCCTATTCTAAGTAAAAGATGTAGATTTGGGAAGGGAGCTCCCATGAGGCCACCCTAGATGAGCTTTAATAGGGGTGTGGAGGGTGGGGAACAGGAATGACAGATACAGACAGACAGACAGACAGAATGACTGACACATAAGGACCATGAGCAGGTCTTGTGAAGGAGGAGAATACTAGGAGAGATATAGCTTTACACTAGAGATACTATGATGGGGCTTTGAAGGGAGAGAAAGAGCCCTCCCTTCAAAACTGGGACGACAGAGCTATACTAGGAGAGACAGCTACCATGATGAAACAAAGCTAGCATGAACAAACCTGAAAGGAAGAACAAAACATCCCCTGAATAAAGAGGGTTTCTGACTCAGAACCTTTTCAGGGTTAAGGGTGTCAGAAAGTTCCACACCATGTGACTTATGACCTAGCCTTCAAGTAAAGGGAACAGGGGCAGACACTAGCACAAGGTAGGGGCATAAATTTATCATGCAGCTGCAAGGGCTTGCCTTTCCACTAAGGCTCTGTGCTTTAGACTGTCAGTGGTATGTGTGCGCGTGCATGCGTGCATGTGCGTGCATGCGTGCATGTGTGCGTGCATGCATATGTATGTATGTATGTATGTACACATGTATATATGTATATGCATATGCTGTCAGTTCTTCATTGAGGGTTGGAGGGCACAGCCTGATTTTTCCAAGCTCCCTTATCTGGTCTCTTAGAGGAGACAAGCCTAAGGTGGCAGGTCTATGATAGAACACAGGGTGGGGTGGGGGTGTTCTTAAAGGCCGAGGCTCATTACTAGCTCAGTGGAGTTGCACACATACACAAGTCCACAGTACTCAGAACCAGAGAATGAGCCATTCCCTCACCTGGCAAGTGGGGATCATACTGCCTACATCCTTGGGGCTTGAGAAGGGAGGGAAGGGAATAACCCAGAGGATTTTATAGCACACTAGAACAAGGCACTTGGACCAGGTACACAGCCGACATCACCCAAGTATGAGACACTTTCTCCTCCATAAAGCCTTCTCTGATCCATCGTCTCTCCTCACATTGCATCTAGACTCCAACAGCACTCTCCCTGTGGAAGACCCTATTCCCAGTGGACAGATGGCTACTGACTGGCTGGGAAGGCCCCTGGGAGGCTAATCACCAAACTGAACTAGGAGCTACTTAGGAGATTAGCAAAGCTCACTTCTGGCTCTGAAGACTGATGGCCAATCTTGACTGTCACCTTGATGAGATTTAGAATCACCATGGACACAAATCTCTGGACGGGTCTGTGAGGGAGTTTCTAGATTGCCATAACTGGGTAGGAAGCCACACTTTAAATGTGGGCAGTCTTATTTCACAGGCCAAATTCCCGAATAAACAAGAGACAGGGAGCTGAGCACTAGTGTTCCTCTCTCTCTGCTTCCCGCTGCAGGGGCAACGGGGCTGAGCTCCTTCAAGCTGGTGCTGCGGTGACAGACTGTTTCTTCAAACTGCAAACCAAACCCTCCCTCCTTACAGGCTTCTGTCGGGTATTTCACCACAGCAACAAAAGGTGACTAACACAGGACATTGGCTGAGGTGATTGGCAGGTAAGACAGTAACTGAGTGTGCATGGCTGCACAAGGGGAGGTGTGACACAGTTCCTGCCCCTGGAGCATCACCAGGCTGTTGATCCCCACATGTGCTAATGGTTGCTGTTGCCCTGAAGCTGATCTGCGGTCTCTTCTATTTCACTTTCAATCTCCATTTCTGGGGAATACACTTCCCCCATTCCTCAGAGCTAATCATGCCATAACAAATGAAACATGTGGTTCTCACAAATGGAGGTGGTCATGAGACTGCGGAGGATGAGGAGCAGGCCTTCTGCTTGGTCTTTAGGGCCATGTGAAAGGATCTAGACAACATAACCACAGAGGTCATAAAAGCCTACATGGTCCTCTATAGAAATTGCTCATTTTGAGAGTTGGCCTTGAATTGGGAACTATATGAGGAGATATACAAGTACCCTCTGGACCAATGGCTGCTACATTAATTAGCCAGGGTGAACATGGGGACATCAAGGATAGAGAGTTAACGTGGTCTCAAGAAGAAAAGGCATGGCTAGGAAAAGGAGTCTATAGAAAACAAGCAAATTACAGAAGGAAGGCTTGCACACAAGCTAGAAACAAATGGTATCAGGAGAAGAGTACATAAGGCCATGGAATTGCTAGGGTAGGAAACAAGGATGAGAGAATTAAAAGATGATGTACAAGCATATAACAAGTTAGGACTTGCTCTCCTAGCTACTTGAAGGATGGGAGATGTCAATACCTACTTTATTTGTGTAAGTTTTAAAACATTTTAAGAAATAATTTAAACTTAGTAGTCTATCACCTTCTTGAATTTCCATGAAAACAGTTGCTACAGACTGCTGTCAGCTGTACTAGGAAACCACAAGGGCTGTGCCCAGCTACCTGTGAAGACCTGTGGAAACCTAAGAGGAAGTATGCTTTTGCTTTGTGTTTATGTCTGCTGGGACTAATGATCTGGGATTCATAAAATTTATGTAAATTTAAAGATTTTTTTAAAAAAAATTATTAACAATGTTCAAAGCCTTGATGATGTAGCTTTAGTAAATAAAAGCCTGGGTCCAGGCTCTCAGTCAGAAGAATGATGAGAATCCCCGGGCAAGGGGAGAGCCCTTGAACTGACGGCTTGCATCCGCTACCAACTCGGAGTCATTATGAAATCAGTGCTGCTCCAATTCCCCCTCATATCAGGACCCTCCTCATGCTGAGGCTGTACCTCAGCAACCGAGCATGGAAGAGCTTCCCTGAACACAGTGGCCCCATCAAATAGGCACGGGACCCAGGCAGGGTAAAGGTGCACAAAGGCCAGCCACGTGTACAAACTCCATCCTTTCCTGCTCTAGCTTCCTCAGTGTGGACTCACACCAATGGCTCTAGGAAGTTTCTAGGCCTTTAGCCTTGGATTAGGGTCTTTCTTGTTCAGAGATTTCCAGTTCTCTGCCTCTGTAGCAGGTGGATGATTACTGGGAGACAACCTAGCTTCCAGTTATGTGAGCCAAGCTAATAAATACATCCTCTTTTGTAATGCATATGTATATATACACATACATCATACATACATATGCATGCTGATACAGCTTCATTCTAAGGGAGAGTCTCTACTGACTTTCCTGGTCCAGAGCCAGTGGGACAACAAAGTCTGTCCCTTCAGTGTTATTTGCACAGGTCCACATCCTGCTGACCTGCACCACTGTCTCAGAAAGCTGGCTGTCCACACACTACTTTGCACTTTTCATTTGGGGGAGTTTTAATCATCCAACACCCTCTCTCTGCCCACGGACAGCACATTCCAGTCTGTCATGAGAAGATACTTTCACACTGTACTACCACTGTCGCCATACTCCTTATGTTCACATATGTTACATACTCCTTATGTTCACATATGTTACATACTCCTTATATTCACATATGGTAAGGCCCCTCAGTTGGGCACTCTTTACATTGACTCCACAGCCCAGTTTCCAATCCCCAAACCCTATAATCTCTTAACTTGTTAGCTCACACATCCTAACTACCCAGAACCCTCCAGCCCCATGACCTAGAACCTTACAGGTCTCGGCTCTTCCTCCTTCTTCTCCTGGGACAACCATCTCCCCCACTGCGCCTGACCCAGCGCATGCCTCACAAAGGCCCTCCCTTGGTAAGTAGCAGGGCCTGAAGTTAGGAACCTGCTCTGCCTTGCTCCTGCCTGGTGTCCTGGCTGGTGTCTCTGACCTATCTCTCATGATGAGCTGGTATGTGCTGGCTACCCTCACAGATGGCTGGAGTTGTGCTCTGAACCTGAGTGGGGACAAACCTCCCTACTGTGGTTGTTGGCTGCACACTCTGCTTATTTCTGTAACAGGCTAAAATTTTCCTCTGGGCTTCACTAGTGTTCCACCTTGCTGGGACAACATAAAGCTCCCCTGGTCCCCAGGATGGTGATTGTGTCAGTCTGGCAAAGCCCAGACTGGGAACCTTTAGTGGAAAATGGCCACAGTGGGCATTTCCCAGGTGTGCTGGGTGAATGGCTCACTTGTGAGGAGAGATGAAGACACCCTCATTTGTTGTGTGCTGAATGGAGCTGTACACTTGAATGGCTGCCAGGGAAGACATGGGGAGAGATGGGTGATAAATTTGGTCCCCAGATACTGGGAGTACGAGGGTTCCCTGTGTCAGGAGCCCACAGAAAGAGCTAGGGGTTTCCGTACCACTCACACAGGGCTTCTCTGGTTCTCTTGCCAGATGTGTATCACGGCCATGGAGGAGACTGCAAAGAAAGGGACCAAGCTGCCTCCTCCCTGCTGCCAGGTGGCACATACACGGTTTTCTGGGATGGTGACGTGGTGACATTTTCTACATGGGGCTAGAAGGACTGGCACCTGTTTCCCTAACTGGGCCTAGGACCTGGGAAAGTTGCCCTTATCAGTGGGGCAGGATTTAAGAGGGGACAGGAGGGGCTCGTAAAGAGAACTTACAAGGATTGAGAAGGCTTCAGTAATTGCCTCAACTCCTCTTTGTTGACCACACACCTCTTGTGTGATAAGAGATCTCTATTGTGATAAGAGATGTTAACCTTGGGCAATCTGGCCTTGACTACTGGCTACACACGTGGAGGAGGATGCACAGGTACATGTATGTGTGTGTGCACGTGGAGGACAGGAGCTGTCTGTCTTGCTGAGACAGTGTCTGTGCCTTGGACCTAAGCAAGGCTGGCTGGCCAGTGAGCCTCAGGGATCTGCCTGTTCCCAACTCTCCAGTTCTGGGATTGCGAGTGTATGTCACCATGCCTGGCTTGTCTGACACAGGTGCTGGTGATCGAACCCAGGTCCTTAATCTTGCATGGCAAGTACTTCGGTGATAGAGCTATGTCCCTCGCTCCATCTCCCCACTGTGGGGGGTGTGTGTGTGTGTGAGTGTATGTGTGGTATGTTTAATGTACATATGAACAAGGCAATGTGTATGTATATGTGTCTGTGGTGTGAATGTATGTGTGGTGTGTATAGTGTATGTGAAGTGTGTAGTGTAGAGCAGAGTGTATTATATGTGTGACATGTATATGTCAGTATGTGTAGTGTATATGTGGGAGGGTGACATGTGTGTGTGTGTGTGTGTGTGTGTATGTGTGTATGTGCGCACACAATTTTTAGATACAGACCTGGGGCCTTGTCCAGGTCAAAACAGTCCTACTGAACTTTCATGTGCTGAACTTGGCTCCCCTGCTTTCTTTAAAGGTTTCTTTTCTTTTTTGAAATGAAGTCTTGCTATGTAGTCTAGGCTAGCCTTAACTCTCTGTATAGCCTAGGCTAACCCTGAACTCATGTTGGCTCAGCCTCTCTAGTGCTGGGATCACAAGTGTGCACTCCCATATCTGACTCAAAAGCCTCCTGAATGACTTTCAAGGTATCACAGCCATCCATGAGAAAGCCAGGACATCATTTTGTCATATGTGACCAAGTCAAAGGATGAGACGAAGATAAAACTGACCAGAATTCAGCTGCTTGATGATAAACTCTATCTGGCGGGTCATTTCAGCGTTGCCTTCTTTGATGAAGCAGCGCAGGATGTCCTCCATCCCCTAGGGCACAGCGAGGAGAGAGAATGTCAGCGTGGAGATGTGAAGGAATACTTCCAGTGAGGTAGTGTCATCTAATACCAAACATATTTTTTTTTCTTATTTTCAGAAAAAAAATTTTTTTTTTAAGATTTATTATTATATCTAAGTATACTGTAGCTGTCTTCAGATGCACCAGAAG
This sequence comes from Mus pahari, assembly GCF_900095145.1. NCBI lineage: Eukaryota > Metazoa > Chordata > Mammalia > Rodentia > Muridae > Mus > Mus pahari. The sequence continues at coordinate 63,632,744 of NC_034594.1, read as the reverse complement.
AGGGAGTCAGCTCTCCTTATGGATGGTTGTGAGCCACCATGTGGTTGCTGGGATTTAAACTTGGGACCTTCAGAAGAGCAGTTGGAGTTCTTAACCACTGAGCTATCTCTTCAGCCCCCAGAAAAGGTTTTTTAAAATAAAAATTATCTGCTTGGTATTAAGCATTCATTTTAAAATTCACAGTGAAATGGTTTTCTTCTTGGTTGACTACCTCGACTTAATTATAACATTATAATACACTTAGAAAGAGCCCAACGAGATCCTTCGCTAGCACTAGATGCCTGTGTCCCAGCACTCAGGTACATTTACACCACTGCCTTTAGTTTTGGAAACACGTACTTTGGGGAGATGGTTTCTTTCCCACATTTCCCCTAAGTTTATATACACTGCCTTCTGAATTTTAGGGTCATTTATGATCTTTGAAAAGCTGAAACACATGTTTTGAACTAATAGAAGCTTTCTTCAAACAGCTGAAATTCCCATTCTAAAAGCATGACGGAGGGACAGGGAGCTGGCCTGGCATGGAAAAGCGCCGGCTGCACAGGCCGGATGACCTGCGTGTAGCCCCCGGAGGCCGTGTGAAGTGCAGCAGAGTACAGCTGTGGCACCAGCACTCCTACATGAGACAACAGGCAGAGACAGGCGGTAAGACTGTAAGGCTGATGTACGAAGCACAGCAGCAGAAACAAGAGACGCTGCCTCAAAACAAGGCGGGAGAACAACGCCTAAAACCTAGCCTGCGACTTTTCTATGTGTGCATGCTGCCCCACCTCCCAAATAAACAAAAAGTACATTTCTGGATGGTTTTTCTTTGGGGGGGGGGGCAGGGTCTTATCATGTAACCCTAGGTAGCTGAAATTCACTATGTAGACCAGGCTGGCCTTAAATGTAAAAGAGATACACCTGCCTCTGTCTCCCAAATGTTGGGACTAAAGACACAGGCCACTATACTTGGCCTAATGAAAACTCTGAAGACAGAGCAATAGGGCTGGAGACATAGTTAGGCTGTTTAGAGTTCTTACTGCTGTCACAGAGGACCCAGGTTTAGTTGCCAGCATGGCAGCTCACAGTTGTCTATCAGTCTAGGTCCAGGGTATCTGATGCTTTCTCCTGCCTTCCTGGGCATGAGGCATGCAAGTGGTATATATGCATACATGCAGGTGAAGCATCCACACATAAAACTAGAAGAAAAGCCATTCAAAATGATAGTTATTACACTGTGCCACAATGACGCCAAAATTTTCCACTCTTAAGAGAACTAAAGCAAACTTGGAGGTAAGACACTAAGGCAGGCACAGTGCAATACCTCGCTCTCCTCCTTCCCCAGAGCACTGGAATGTGTGCATGCACTGTGCTGGATCAAACAAGGTTATCTTGGCACCAAGAGGGGAAGCATGTCTAAAAATGAACCCAAAACAGAACAATTGGCATCCAGAGAGGCTGGCTCACCAGCAGGCAAAACACTCATCAAAATGCTGAAATCGTGCCCTTGATATGCTCCTGATTTATTTTTATTTTTAAAGTAATTAATTAATTTTGGAGACAAAGTCTTACTATGCAGTCCTGGTCCTTATTTTAAATTTTTATTTATTTATTTTGTTTGTTTGTTTGTTTTGGAGACAAGGCCTCACTATGCAGCCCTAGCTGGCCTGGAACTCACTACATAGATATACCTGCCTCTGTTTCCTAAGAGCTGGGATTAGAGGCGTGAGCCATCATGCCTAGCTATGGTCTCTTGTAAAATAACCTGGTCTAGAGGCAATAGCTATAATGGAATCAAAGATAGTCCATATAGCTTTGACCACATGGAGTTTGGATTGTGACCCTAGCTCCCTGAGTCAGGTCCCATGCTACCTCACTCAAATCGCTCAACTCCTCCCAAAGACAAGCTGTACCACTGGTACTACTTATGCAGATGTCTGTGTCTGTCAAAATGTAAGGCCTGCATGCGACTGTGTGTGAGAGCTGTGTACTTCACTTTTGCAAATTAGACCTAATAAATGGCATCTAGTCCAGGGCATGGCACAATGGGTGAGTGAGCGGTGAAATGGCACCTGCTGGGTCTGGGAGGGATGGGTGGCTCAGGTAAAAGAGCTCAGCTGAAGCCTGGAGTAAAGGAGGTGCCCCGTGGGTACAGTATGAAGATCTGAGGGCTGAGCCAGAACCTTGGAGGACAGCATTCCATGGGAGGCTGGGACAGAAGCGTAGAGAGAGTAGACCATTGAGGAATAGTCTGGAAGAGAGGAAAGGCTGACGGGTGTCCTGGAGGCAAGGACAGTGCTTCAAAGAAGACTGAGAGACCATAGCAGCTCTTGTGGGGCCAGTCAGACACCTGGGCTCCAACTACAGTCACCAACCACAGTCTGCCTTAGTCCTTGGTTGCCAGAAGGGCTAACTGTTCTCTGTCTCATGCAGTGGTCTCTTCCCGGCTTCCATCCAACGAGGGTGAGTTAGGGGCTCTCTATGATTAGGAGACAGTCATGTGGTCAACCCCAACACACCAATAACCACAATGGCTACCGAGAGCTTAGGAACAGCCAGAGACAAAGAATTTGTTCCAACTCTTTTCTTGCAGAGGCAATTCTGTGATCTGCCCATATCTTTATAGATCACTTGAATTCAACTGATGCTTGTTCTTACATCTCCAGCTTAGTTAGTAGGTGGAAAGCAAACATCTCTGCCCCTGTGTAGTTAGGAACTGCTCGGACACCGCACAGCAAACACTCCAGTGAAAAATCTCACATATATTTTTTTTAAAACCACATATAGTAGGTAATGTTTAATCTAAATTATAGAAATGAGAAGGCATAAAAAATAACAGTATTCTCTGGGTGTGGTGGCACATGCCACCGTGTAACCCTAGCACTCAGGAAGCCAAGGCAGGAGGGCCAAGGGCTACAGCCTGCCCTGGGCTAGAGTGAGACCCTGCCTCCAAAAATAAACAACAAAACCTGGTGTTTCATCCCAAACCAATGGCCTGGCACTTCAGAGAACCCTGGACAAACATGGGGTTGGGAAGGGTGACAGGGACTCATTGCTCCTCAGATGCTTCAGAGGCACAGTGGGCTAAGCAGAAAGAAGTCAGGCACTTAGCCCAGCTACAGTTAGAGCACACAGTTCAAATAAAGTCAAGTCTACCATAGCGGGGAATGCTCAAGACCAGAAATGTTTGGAATTTTTAGATTTTGGAATATCTGCATATTTATAACAAGATAGATATCTTAGGGATGGGATCCAGGTCTAAACAAAATTAATTTATGTTTTGTTTCACATATTTTCAATATGTAGCTTTGTGATGATTTATATACTATATCTATATTACATAATATACAATTCAGATACACATACACTTAGGTGTTATTCCTGAGACAGTCTCACTGTAGAGCCCACACTGGCCTCAGGCTCACGATCCTCCTGTTTCTGCCTGCTGAATGCTGAGACCATGCATGACCCTACCTGGCTATACAACATTTTTAACAGTTTTGTGGATAAACAATTTCATGGTGTGAATTTTCCATCTATGGCTTCATGTCTGTGCTCAAAAAGTTTCTGATTTTGAAGCATGTTAGACTCTGCACTTTTTTTAGTTGACTGGAATTTGTTATTAAATATACTCATCATTGATTCTCTTCTCATGTATACATTTAAGATGATACATAGGTTTTACAGATTTATTTTAATTTTTATGTGTGTGCCAGCCACATGAGTACAGATGCCCCCAGAAGCCAGAAGAGGGAGTTGAAGTTATGTGTGGGTGTGAGCTGCCCAATGTGTGTGATGGGAACTGAACCTGGACCTTCAAGAAGAGCATCAAGTGTTCTGAACTGCTGAGCCATTTCTCTGGCCCCTGTAGCCTGGACTTTCTGTGTTAGGGATGCTTAGCTTGCCCCAGTTGAGATGACAGCATCAGAGTGAGAAGGGACAATTTAATATGGCCAGATTTCTCACTGGACTCAGACTGTATTAGTGCTGGGATGTGGCTCAGTGGCAGAGTGCTTTCTTAGGTCAATAAAGCCACATTAATTTCATCCCTGGTAGTTTGGGGAACAGGAGAAAGAGGGGGAGGGAGAGGGAAAGCGATTTTAATTTCTGGTGTGAGATACAGCAGCACAAGTGTGGAAAGATCTGGAAGCAAACAGAGAATGGACGTACTCCTGGTTGTGTGACTCTAGGCAGAGACGTCTACTCCCAAGTCATTGGTAAGGAACTGGATACAAGTATAGTCAGTCCTTCAGGCGCCTCTGAGCAGGTTAAGTAGGAGGAAGTACCTGTTCCAGTACCAGAAAGAGCAGTGAACACCACTAGGCGCACCTACTGTGTGCATGTACATGTACGCAGTATGTAGGTGGAAGCCCGGAGGTAACTCCCAGGAATTAGCCCTTGTCTACCATTCTGGTTCTGGAGTAGAACTAAGGTTGTCAGGCTTGGTGGCAGGTGCCTGTACTCACTGAGGCATCCTGATACCCCTACGTACTCGTTAGTTTTAATGTGGAAGGCAATTTAGTTCCATTGTTGGGTGTGTTTATATAGACGGTTCTTAAATGAGTCATGTCTTGTTTAACTATTGACGTGATTTTAGATAAACAACTAAAGATTTAGTAATTCTCTTAATTCTCTTTTAAGAAAATAAACAAACAAAACCAATGGGCAGAATGTTCTTGTGGTTTCCCATTCTGAGTGTGGAACACATTTAATCCCTTCACCACAGAATTTAGTATGTACACAGCTACTCTGGTCTCACATGGCATCAGAAAAAAAGGCCCAAGCTTTAGTGGTTTTGCCCGCCAGCTTTAGAAACAACTGTCGCTCCGCATCGGACGCTCATCACTCGGCTGCTGTTGCTGAGCTGCTAACATAAGCACAGATGGGAACAAAGCAAGAAAACCCTTCTTCCCAGTCATTGTGGTGCACGGCAGATTTAGAAGCTGCCAAGAAACACCTCCAGCATTACAAAAATAAGCCTGTTAGAATTTCCCCAACACTGTGGCTTTTTACCATTTACAATTTTTACCGTTTCCTCATGAGATTCTGAGGAAAGCAACAGATCCTCCCTCGAGAAAAACCACTAGTGTATCTTTTATGTCCAGTTTTGAGGAGTCTGCCCTGGAGGAAGTGGAGGTAGCCCTCTCCCCAGAGTACTTGACTCATGGTCCTGGGAGGACCCTGTGAACTGCTCAGGGCTTTTTCTTCTTCTTCTTCTTTTCTGTGAAACAAGATCTCACCAGGTCTTGTATGAGCCAGGCTGTCCTCAAACTCACTATGTAGTTCAGAGTGGTCTCAAATTTGTGGTGATCCTCCTGCCTCAGCCTTCCAAGTACTGAGACTGCATTCGTGTCCCGCTATGCCCCGCTCAGGACATCCTCTTACCATGGCTCTGGCCTCCTCGCGAATGGACGGGATGGAGAGGATGCTGTACAGGGCTCCATTCACATATGGCTGGATCTTAAAGGGGAGCAAAAAAGAGACATCATTTCAAGTTTTCCAATAGTATACACTCAGCTTTCAGAAGTTAGACTTAAGAACAGTCTAGGTAAGGGGAGAGTCGGTACCCCATCCTTCAGAACCCAGAATGCACACTCACATGTTTAGAAACAACTGTCTTCTCAACATCAGTCACCTCCATGAGTGACGCTGCAACCAAAACCTAAACCCACCCCTGTCTCTGCCTCCTTCCTCCTGTGTGTCACTGCTTAACTGAAGTGATTTCTAGCATCCTGGTCTCTCAGAGCAGAAACTCCGGGTCACCACAGAGTCTGCTCTTTACTCCCAGGGTTTGCTTGCTGAACATTACTTCTAAGAGCCCTTGTTTTCCCACACTGGTTGCCACTGTCCTTGGATGAGAGTGACATAGCTGAGGATACATTGTCTCTAAACCAGACACACTTCTAAAGCTTGTTCTGTGGTCCAATTACTGTAGAGCTGAGCTGTCTTGCCTGATTTGATAAGGGTGATGGCAGATCTGTCAAGACATGTCTAACTGTGGTTGAGGCTTCAGCTGCAGGTGCAAAGGGATACCATCGCCCCAGCACTCTGAGGGCTGAGGCAGGAGAATCAAAAGATTGAGGCCAGCCTGCGCTACACAGAGGGTTCTGGCCAGGCTGGGCTATTGTGAGGTACCATGTTTTCTGCAAAGACATTTGTAAAAAGGAAGTGAGAGATGAATCACCTGTACCTATTCAGTGAATACCTATTGTGAATTATTGTACTATATATTTTAAAATAGCTAGACAATAACACCAGCTGTGGTGGTAATCGGGTTATTCTGGAGGGCAACCTGAGCCCGGCATATGCTATGAGCTGGCAGCCCTGAGGGCCACATATCCCATGGAAGCTCAGTATAGGGTTTCATAGGACAACTGTGGAGCTGTCACTGAGGATAACTGTTATAGTGGAGCTGAAAGCAATCAAAGTCCTGCCCACGAGAAATAAGATATGTACCAGGGCATGGTGCAAGTCAGGGAGTGCTACAGTCCTGAAGATGAGAACAGGAGACCCATGAAGCAATAGAGAACAGCCCGAGATGCCAGGGGACAGCTGTCAACAAATGAGCTCTAGGTTGCAAGATCTTTTATGCATATTAAGTTTACAGGAACATACCATCAGAGCTACTTTGAAGACACAAGTAACCACAGACAGACATCAAACAGCAGAGGACACAAGTGTAAGAATCCAGCCAGGATACATGATACCAGAAAGTAAGGCAGGACAAGGACCTGGCTAGTTCGGTGGGAGCAGAGCACCAGAAAATGAGGCATGAAATGTTAGAAACTATACAAGATGAAAGTCACTTACAAAAATGGCCAGAGGAGGGGTTGGGAGATGGCTCAGAGTGGATAAGATGCTCACTATGCAGGCAGAATGCCCTGAGTTCAGAGCATAGTATTCATGTAAATCCTAGCACTTGGGAGGCAGAGACTGGAGTTCATCAGGGCTGCCAGACTAGCAGAACAGAGAGCTCTGGGCTCTCATGGTTCTTGCCTTAGGAAACAAAGTGGAAAGCAATCAAGGAAGATACCCAACCTCAAAATCAGGCCTTCATGGACACCCCCACACACCTGCACTCTCACACACATGCAAACTTACCCACACATGCACACACATAATGCATGCACGCATGCAAAAGACCCTCAAATCTAGAAAGAAATATATATCTAATGCAGCAATTGCCCAGAGTCAGCCTCTTGCATAAGAGGTCACGAGTACCCAGGTCACCATTACAGTCCTCCATTCTACCACAGGGCCAGCAACTTGAGTACCTCATGGTTTTCGTGTCCAAGGAGATCCGAAAGAACTTTCAGCATGAGACCTGCCACCTTAGCACACATGTTCTTTCCTGTGGGAAGCAAGGCAACGTAAAATGTATGTCAGACAGGTTAGCACCAACAATGTGTGACCTTGAGCTGGTCACTTATGTCACTCGGAGGCCTCGGTTCTCTCCTTTTTAAAATGAATTATTATGCTGGTGGGTTCAGTGGTGGTGTGTGCTTATAATCCAGGGAGGCAGAGGCAGGAGGATCTCTGGGAACCTGGGGGATAGCCTGGTCTACATAGGGAGCTCCAGGACAGTCAGGGCTACATAGAAAGACCCAGTCTCAAACAAACAAACTAAAATAGATTATTAGCATCTGCTCCAAAGGGAGGTACAGAATTAAGTAAGCCCACATAAACCCCAAGAACTCAGAAGCTGGTAGTGGCTTTGGTGACAGTCAGGTATGATGGGGGCTATGTGGCCATTCTGTATCACCAAACGCATCACCAAACTGCAAGCAAGATGATGACAGGAAAAGGTGGCGGGGATCTGACGAGCATGCTGAGAGCTGGGGCTTCCACACAGGCTGTTCCTAGAGCAGAAGACTGAGCATCAGTTGCTTACTCGGTGAACAGCACATGAACAGCATGTGCTTGCTCGGAGCACGAAGCCCGGCAGGGGTGGGTGGGTGGGTGGGTGGGGAACAGCTGGCAAGCAGCTGAGCCAGCTGGGTTCTTGCCCTCCTTTCCCACAGACCCCAGGGGACGCAGACAGCCCAGCTGGACCAAGCACACCTCCTAAGGCGTCTCATATGGCAGGTGACAGTGTCTGAGAGGGCAGATGTGTGTAAACAGAAGCTAAACTCCCATCTCCACTGAGGAGATAAGTATTTTGGGTTGTTCCTGGGGGGAGGGGTTGCGTTTGCTTTTGTTTTTGAGACAAGATCTCACACAGCCCAAGCAGCCTCCAACTTGTAGTACAGCCAACGACGACTTTAAATTTCCCATCTACCTGCCTCTGCCTTCTGAGTGCTAGGGTTAGAGGCATGCACCATCATGCCTAGTGTATGTGGTGCTGGGGATTGTGCATGCTAGGCAAGCATTCTACCAAATGAGCTTACGTTGCCAATGGGTGAGAAGCAGTTTGTGGTGCTCATGTGAACCTCCATCTCCAGGAGATGGAGAATAATGAGTAGGCAACCTGCCACTAACTTAAGGCCAGAGGCTGCTGGGAGCACACCTCTGTCTTCAGTGGCAGGGATCATAACTCTTAACTTACATTTGAAAAATGCAACCAAGATAAGACAAGATGTGAATGGATTTCCTTTTCTCTCCAGAAGGGCACTGCATACATACAAAACTGCATATATATTCTTCCCATGGTTAACACGGTATGTTGGCTTTAAGGGACTACTAACTTTATACCTAGCTAAAGATGCTTTACTCAACCCCTGTCCTAAATTTTCCAGGAGGGAGACAGAAAGGAAGTTCTACTGGGCTCACTGTGAATGTAGATATGTGGGCAGATCTTTGCCCACCCGTCCTCCGTACAAGGACATGTGTATGTGGGCGTGGGCATGTATGGACTATTGGGGGTGTGGCACCTGCACTGCGGAGGCAGAGGTTCATGAGCAAAGCCACAGAGTACTCCAATGTGTAGTCAGACAGGCAGTCGGGGTCCTTCAGTAGATCAATCAGCCAGAAGATGAGGCCATCTCGAATCATCGCTGTCTGCAGTGGCCGCCTAAGAGGAAACGACCTTATTAGATGAATTAACAGGCAAGGGATTGTCTATGGAAGAGTACTCCACTGCGCAAATAGGGATCAAATGGAGCTATGAAAAACAAACTCTGGGGAACAGCCTATTGTGAAGCCATTCAACTGGGACAATACAAATTCTCTACCTTTTCAGGACACAATAGTTTCATGAGAGACTGAGCAGTAAGAAGGCCTCTCACTTTGAAAACTTCTTTTCCAGTATCTAAAGTTAGCAGACTGCTACTTCCACATGTAAATGTTATCTATAGCTTTGGTTTACTAGACCCAGGCAACTGGTCCCAGAAATATTACTTTGAAACAAAATCAATTTTGGGGTGGGACCTACATGATTCCATGAACTGGACATGCACAAGACAGGTAGAGCTACAGGAGGGATATGGGTGGCTGTCTCAGGCTGGGAATGGAATGGAGAGTGGCAATAATTAGTGGGAGACTTTTGTTCTGTAGTGATAGAAATGCTCTAAAATTAGGACTGGTGAAATGGCCTGTGGGCACCTGCAGCCAAGCTTGATGACCCGAGTTTGATCCCTGGGACCCACATGATGGAAGGAGAGAACGGATCCCTACAAATCATCCTCTGACCACCACAATACACACAACACACACTACACAATAGGTAAAGAAATGGGAAATACGTTCTACAGTTAGGTTGTGATGACTGCAGAACTCTGCAAACCTGTGAAAACTGGGCTTGTCCAATGGTGATGGTGACTTTGGGGGCTGCAGAGACAGCTCAGCTGTTAAAAGCACTTACTGGATTTGCAGATCTAGGTTCAGCTCCCAGGACCTACATCACAGCTCAGAACTGTATGTAACCCCTGTTTTAGGGGATTAGATGCTTTTTCTGACCTCTAATATGTGTAACACCAGGCACACCCATGTTGCACAAACATAGACGCAGGCAAAACAGTCATATGCATAAAATAAAATGGTTTTGTTTTGGAAATAATGTTCCACTCTATAGCCTTGGCTGGCTGGGACTCACTATGTAGACCACGCTGGCCTCAAACTCATAAAGCTCCACCTGCCTCTGCCTCTCATTAGAACACCTAAGCTGTTCTAAGACACACTAGATCTGATACAAAAAGAACATGAAGAGTTGAGAGGGCTCAGTAGTTAAGAGCACCTGCTGCTCTTCCAGAGGACCCAGGTTAAGTTCCTAGCAACCACATGGTAGCGCACAGTCATCTGGAACTCCAATTACTGGTGCCTCCAAGGGCACCAGGCATGCACATGTGCATATACATACATTCAGGCAAAACACTCATACACATAATAACATATATTTTAAAAGAAAATACTTCTAAAAAAAAAAAGAAGCACATGACTTCTAAGTTCTAAGTCATGCCTGTTCCAGGCCAAGACTACTACAGAACAATTGGTCACATGAAGCAAGTTCACTATGGGGGTTTACCCCTAAGCCAAGCACCTGGCTGGCACTAATGGCCCAATACTAGCTAGAGGAAAGTGCTGGTGCATTTACTGTAATGTCTTCCTCCATCCCTACCACCCTTAAACAGCAGAGCTTAGATTAGAGAGAAATTTCCAGCTGTAGCCTGGAAAGTCATCTACCTTCTCCTAAGTGTTAGCACAAAGATACCATCTGCATCCTAAGTGTCATGAAAAATAAGTAATAAGTGAACGGTGGTTCAACAACAACAACAACAACAACACACACACACACACACACACACACACACACCAGCCTGAGCTCAAAGGCAGAGACTGACCAATGTCGTGGTCCTCACCTGAGGCTGAACTTCTGCAAGGCCCCGAGGACATTCTCACGAGTGATGACATCCTTGTCTTCCTCCTTGAGCCTTCCCTCCAGCATCCGCAGCACCTTTATGTTCTGGGCCAAGTACAGGCGACCTAGTAATGTGCCAGAGATGAAAACAAGAAAGATGTAAAGAACTAAGTTGATGTGTGCCAAGGCCGCTTTCTAGTAAAGCTCTACATAGGGTACACTAGAAAGCTCTAAGGAAACTATTAAAGTATATTTTTTGAGTCAGGTATGGTGGTGCATGCCTGTAATCTCAGTACTGGGGGAGCCAAGGCAGGACTGCAAGTTTGTGGCCAGGCCAGTACATACACATGGAATCCTGTCTCAGAACAGTTTACTCGATCAATGATAGACTGATAGAATAACCAATAGAAAGCCTTTCTTCCTATAAGCTGAACATAAGCAATTGTCACAGTGTGTGACATCTAACCCTGAAGGCCCTCCAAGGAGGAAGAGGAATGCAGCTGTGCCGGGAGGCCCTGGCCGTCACAGAGGGCCAGCCAACAACGGCTTCTGCCACACTCTGCTGTCTCTTAGATGTGCTCAGAGCCTGACGGAGGTGAAGGCCCTACCTGGGACACCTTAGTAAGTGTAAAGTCACTACTGACCTTCTTCAGGTTTCTGCATTGACATATACTAATTTTAAACAGGATGATGGATCTCAGTGTATAATCTTGCATATGATGGCTTATAATAAATGTTTGCCAAATGAATGGAATAATGAATCAAATAAACTTGTTGAGTATCATGTATTCATAACATGAAAACTCTTTTTATTCACATTAAAAATTCAGATGGGTGTAGTGGCATACACTCCCAGTGCTCAGAAGGCAGAGGCAGGTGGATCTCTGTGATCTCAAGGCTTACCTGGTCTACAGAGTGAGTTCCAGGATAGCCAGGGCTACACAGAGAGACCCTGTCTCGAAAAACAAACAAATATGCAAAAACAAAACAACGAACTCAAATAAGTAAGAATCTAAGGAAACTGTCCTGGGAATGTTTGAATGAATATATTTGTGAATGGAGGAGTGTGGGTGGCAAGGGATATACATGGAGAACATAGGACGATTCAGATGTCAGGTCATTCCTTCCACCATATTTGAAGCAGAGTGTCTCTCTTGTTCTGGCAAAGCGCTGTCCCACAAACAATTCTGTCTCCACCTCCCATCTCACCCCAGGAGTGCTGGGATCCACGTCTGACAAGTTAGTGGATTCTAGGGATCCAAGTCAGGTCACCAGGCATAAGCAGGAGCTTTTGCTAGCTGAGCTGTGTCACCCGCTAATGGCCCTTTGTTGAGGTTTGGTCTTTCGCTATGTACTGTAATGCTAAGTGCAGGCCCCCAAGACCAGAGATGGGAGTCCGCAATTAGATGCAAGTGATGCTATGTGACCTTGCCCCCAAGTTATTTCTGGTTGGTAAATAAAGATGCCTACTGCCTATAGCTGGGCAGAATTGAGATAGACGGTGCTTGGTGTTCCCACCAGGTACAATGTTTTATTATTTCTGAAAATTTCAAATCCTTTCAAGATTGAAGGAAATGGTTCAGTGCTTGCTAGAATAAGCTTTACTTATCTCACCAAACATATTGGCAAGTAGGAGTTATAAAAAATAGTATTACCTATCATACAATTAAAAAAATTTAAATAAGAGTTATAAAATCTTATGTATTATAAAATAAACTCCAAAGGCAAGAAAATCTGCTCTGACAGATACTCAGGCGTAAGAACTAATTTTCACAAGATATGTTAGAAATAAAATGGGAGGACTTGGGCCACTTTAAGCAGTACTAGAAAACATTCATTTTACAAGGATACCAGGTTGCTTTGCCAGGACTGCTCTGCTTAGAGGAAAACATCATCTTACCTTCAGCCAGGGACGCCAGGGCGTTGATGAGCCTGGCCATGTACTGCCGCACAGCCTCGCTCTTGGAGTGCAGCAGCTGTAGCACACTCCTCTGCAGGGGACAACCATGAGAGACAAAACGTGAGGTCAGGCGTGGGGAAGCCAAAGATGCCCCTCTGCCTGGTGAGGGAAACACAGATTCCCTGCAACTAGAACAGCAGGGCATATGTGGTGGCTATTGCTGATGGCTTTCCAGATGAGAGGAACACACCTTTAATTCAGCCCCTGTCAAACACACGGGACTATAGTAAATGGATTTATTTTTAAAGACACAAATTCTGAAGACCTGATTAAAGACCATGAGAAAAGTTACTTAAGCACAGTTCTAGACCCGGAGATAAATCACAAGACAGTATGGGCAAGGACAAATCCCCTGAGTTCCATCACTTATTCCTCAAAAGGTGAAGAGCTAGGGACAAAACCAGCGACAGTACAGACAGACAAACAGAAGACAGAAACAAAATGACTAGATTGCATTATGCTACTTCTGTGACCTCGAAGCACCGGGGCAGAGAGGGAGTATTATCTTAAGACAGTAGCATAGAGTATCTCAGCCTTGGGGCACACCAGGTCCACACCAGCAGGAAGCTACCAAAACACAGACAGGAAATCACAGTGAGAGTGTATGTCTGTCACCCCAGCGCCTGGGAGGCAGAAGCAGGACAATCTCCAGTTTGAGGTCAGCCTAGGCTATCGCAAAATACTCTCAAAAACCAATGGCCACAAGGCTGGAGGGATAGCTCAGCAGCTAAGAGCACTTGCTGCTCTTGCTGAGGACCCATATTCCAGCTATCAACCATGAGTAACTTCAATTCCTGAGGATCCAATGCCCTCTTCTAACCCTAGACATAGCATACGCATGGTGCACATACATACAGGCAGGCAAACATTCACAAACATACACACACACACATCAAAACAATAAAATCTAAAAACAAAACAAAAAAACCCAGTAGCTGGAATGTAACTTAGGAGAAGAGTATTCAAAAAATCCTGTGTTCAGGAAGGAGGGCGTGGGCAAGTAGAGGAAGAAGAGGAGGCTGGAGAGAGAGCATCAGTTCAGGAGAAATGAGCCAGGAAGAGTCAACAGAAGTTTGGAGAAGCAAGGCTCCTGAATCGTGGCCTGTACCTGATATACAGGACTCTGACCAAACCAGGCCGAGTGAAAGTGTCACATGCCACCCCCAAGATGCCAACTGTCCTTGTACCATCTTTATTTAGGCAAATTTCCACTGTAGCATAACAGTACAGTAAGTTACAGGTCGCCAGGGCACAGCCAGAAGAGTGTTCACAGTGAACACAGTGAGCATCTACTGCAGAAGTGACATTTCCACAGCCCAGGGGACAACCTTCCAAACAGCTTGCTCTCTCGGGGCTCCTAACATGCATTAACTCTTAACCTTGGGTTTTGCTTTTGTTTGTGTGTGTGCTCGAGAGTGCACAAATGCACTCATGTGGAGCCCAGAGGTGACTTCATCAATCACTCCTCAGCTTATCTTTAGGGACAGGGTCTCTCATGGAGCCTGAAACACCGATTTGGTAGACTGGCTGGCCAACAAGCCCCAGGGATCCTTGTCTCTGCCTCCCCTGCACTGGGATTACAGGAACATGTTACAGCCAGCACCCAGCCAGGTTGCCTGCCTGCCTTCTTTCTATCATGGGTACTGGGAATCCATGTGTGTATTGAACCTCAACTGACCTGCCTTTCCCCTAGACCCATCTCAGTCTGTCCTTAAAAAATTGAGATTGGCAAAAGTAAAATATTTATTTTATTATCGAAAACACTAGTGCCTGATTTAAAATCTTCATTTGAACCTTACAATGTGTGGAGGTTAGTTTTAACTGTCACCTTGACGCAGGAGGTCCCGTGCTCTGAGAGTGACGAGGCAGAGCTGACCACAAGCATGCATGCTTTTCTCTCCGTGGACCTGACCATTTCTTTTATTTTTGGTTATGAGCCTGACCTGTAACAATTGAGCCATCTTTCCAGCTCAAAGTGGGTTTTTTTGTTTTGTTTTGTTTTGGAGACAGGATCTTGCTGTGTAGCCCTGGCTGTCCTGGAACTCTCTCTGTAGACCAGCCTGGCCTCAACTTGAGATTCACTTGCCTCTGCCTCTCAAAAGCTGGGATTAAAGCTGGGTGCTGCCACTGTCTATTGTAAAATCTTAATGAGACCTTCAGATTGGCAATGCCACACCCTAAATTTGAGGATTACTAAGAGAGAAATAATTAGCCAGACAGCTCAGTTTCCCCTCTGAACAGGCCAATCCACTTTGGAGTCACGGGAACCCAGCATCAGCCTTACCAGGGAGTCATCCTACCCTGCAAGTTCTTTGCTAATTTCAGAGAATTCTAAACCATTCTCTCTTAAAAGAAACAAGAAGGGCTGGAGAGATGGCTCAGTGGTTAAAAGCACCAACTGTTCTTCCAAAGGTCATGAGTTCAAATCCCAGCAACCACATAGTGTCTCACAACCACCCATAATGAGATCTGACACCCTCTTCTGGTGCATCTGAAGACAGCTACAGTATAGTTAGATATAACAATAATACAAAATAAATCTTTAAAAAAAAAAAAAAGAAACAAGAAAATAAATAGATAAATAACTAAATAACGGAAAGAAAACAGGGCTGGGGATGATCTCAGTTGGCTGGGTTCTTGTCTAGAAGAGTATTTGCAAAACCTGACTTCCATCCCCAGTACCATATATAAGCCAGGCCCAGGCGACAAGCCTCCAATGCCAGCCTTCATCTTCAGCCTTCATAGTAGATTTGAAGCCAGCCCGGACACTGTGAGACCCTAACACTAATACCATCACCAAAACCAAACACCAAGATACCAAGTAAGAGTGGATTTGAAGGAATTACATCCTTCCATGGCTACAGAGATTATAGCATTTGACAAAATTCACTATTGCAACACCAGCCATGAACTCTGAAAATGGAGCATCATTCAAGTGGGAGGAGGAAGGAGGGGAATGGGAAAAGGGAAACTAACAGAAGAGAGGCAGAGAGAGCATCAGGCCATCTGGCTTGTTTGGGAATCTTCTCCTCAACTGAAGTAGGTCAAGATGTGAACACAGACCCTCAAGCAGATGAATAGGAAATGCTGGGCAAGCTCAGGACGTGGACAAGCCTGGAGTCTGCTAAGGGCCTCCCCACCACACAAGGCCTGGCTGCCTCTTACTCACCTGGTTGTAGCTGTGGCAATCCAAGAGGTCATTGCTGATGTAGGCTTGCAGGACTGTCTCCCTCTGCTCCCCTGGATGGGATGTAGTCAAGCGCTGTAAAGAAAAAGCAGAAGAGACAAATTCCTACCCAGGAAGAGCTAGGCCCTAAAAGTGGGCAGATGATCAAACAGCAGGGCAAAAGGGATGTCGTGTGTGTGTGTGTGTGTGTGTGTGTGTGTGTCTGTGTGTGTGTGTGTCTGTGGGGAGGGGAGGGGGTGTTCAGAGAAAACTCTAGTTCAAAGAGTGGGGCCCAGCCAGGTGTGGTGGCGCACACCTTTAATCCCAGGACTCAGGAGGTAGAGGCAGGTGGATTTCTGAGTTCGAGGCCAGCCTGGTCTACAAAGTGAGTTCCAGGACAGCCAGGGCTACACAGAGAAACCCTATCTCGAAAAACAAAACAAAACAAAACAAAAAGAGTGGAGCCCAGGCTACCTGTAGAACACTCCCAGTGACCCTATCCAAGAGGGACAGATGAGCAACAGGTTGGGGAGGCAGATGGGAGAGAGGTTGGCTAGCTGGTTGGAATCTGGGAAGGCATTCAATCTGTTATATTGTTATATGCATTCATATAACAGGAAGAAGGTTTGGAGGGAAGTATGTGGCTCCACAGCAATCCCCATGCGGCATTTTTGGCACAGTCCTTTAGCAGTCCCTCTTCAGTGGTGATCTCCTCCTTCCCTCTAAAGGCCTCTCCTTCCCCCTGTCTTTGTGTCTACTGGCTCTGGCCTGGCCCTTGCCCACGCTGCCCGGGGCAGGCAGTCTGTGCACCTGACAAGAGCAAATGCGATTGCTTTTCCAGGAGAATAAACACCCGCAGTTCAGAATCGGCTTCTGCCTGAGGACGATGTGGTGTGCTTGACACATCCTGGTCTGCGGCGTGGGCAAAAGCCAGGCTACAGCCAATAGACACCACAGACAGGAGGAAGGAAAGGCCTTCAGAGGGAGGGAGGAACTGCTAGCTGACCAGATCACCACAGAAGATGGGGCTGCTAAAGGACTGCCTAAAATGTCACGTGGGGGAAATTACTATCGAACCATGAGGCTGGATGGGAAACGGGAAAGAAACAAAGGCAAAGGGAGCCTTTCCTGGTTATCTGGTTATTCAAGTTTTCTCCTCTGAGGGAAGAGGTCCAGGGAGTGTATGGACTGCATCACAGCTGGGTGGCCAAGCAGAGTGAGTGTGGTAACACGAGCAGGCCAGGGTGGGCGGCCCTCGGCGATCACACTCCATGCCCACCCACCTGGTCAACAGGCCCCTACAAGCAGGGTGAGTGTGGTAACACAAGCAGGCCAGGGTGGGCGGCCCTGGGCGATCATGCTCCATGCCCACCCATCTGGTCAACAGGCCCCTACAAACCAAAGCAGAGACTGCAGGTCCCTCTTGGGTCCCCTGAAGCCCCATAGTTCCCAATGAGGCCAGTTAGCATCACTAGACGCTAAGTACCCATGAGGACTATTTCTACTCAAGGGTAGTGAGGCTGCTTGAAGAAGTCTGGTCCCAGGGTTCTCTGAACTATGGGGATCCACCAAGGAGCCCGACACTACTCTGGGGTGAGTTAGAAAGCATTGTTTGGTGAAAGATTCTCAAAGTGTGGTTCAGAGAACTCTGGGCATCCCCAAAACCCTTTCATGAGAGCAGAGGGGCACAGGCATTTTCACACTCACAGTAAGATGGGCTCTACCGTGCCCTTGATCAGTTCCTCAGAGGTTGGCATGTCCTCCCAGAAGTGGACACTGAAGACAGGGACAAAGATGCACAACACTGGCATTCTTCTCACTTGCTTTGTTGTCTGGGAAACAACTATTGTTGTTTATGCTAACATGCCATTTATTTATTCTAGTGGGAATGATAAGTAAAGCATGGGAACCCAGACTAGGCCTGTAAGTGTTTGTCCTGAGGCCTACCCAGTGTGGCTACTGGTCAATGTCTGTTCCCAGGGCTCTCTGGAGTTGTGACCGGCTGGGCCTGCCTACATACTCTAACTAAAATGCAGGTCCCAAGTTGAATACAGCATGTGACCAGGCAGGGGCTGGATGGCAGGGGCGGGCGGCTGCCACATCACACACAAAGGTGACATCAGTTGATAACAGTATAGAATGTGTCACAATAAGACCAAGGCCTGTTTCAGGAGCTGATTTTCTTCCTGGGATTGGGGGAAGGGCCTTATGATGTAGCCCTGGCTGGTCTAGCTCCTGCTGTGTAGAGCAGGCTAGCCCTGAATTTACAGACCTCTAGCTCCCTCTGCTTTCTGTGAGCTGGAGTAAAGGCTTGTGCTCCCACACCTGCCTGGAGCCAGCGAGTGGCTTTTGGCCTCAGGACTTGGTGGTGGCAGGTAGCAGGAAGGGGTTTTTAGTACAGGGGCTATGTGGTACCAGCCAAGTTACCAGGTCGCCTGCCAAGAAAAGCAGTGTTGTGTTGGCTTGGCCTCTCTGCTTTTTGTTTTTAACATCAAGGGGAAGGTACCTACCCAGCGCAAAGCCTGCAACAAGAAGGCTTTCAAGCGGTCACTCCCCCAGATCAAATCCTTCTTCAGCTTCTCATAATCCAGGGAGGGCAGTAACGGGACATCCTTCAGCTTCCTGTGTAGTAGCACCCAGCACCACAGCAAGTTCAAAGAGAAGAAGGGGCAAAGGGTGGGCACACCATTACATCTCCTGAGCATCAGTCAGGACACCCGCTTAGACTGAAGGATCCTGAAGTGGCCCAACTGCCACCCAACTCAGCTCCCAGAATTCCAGTGTCAGCCAGATCAGCCCTGCCTGTAATACTGG
This sequence comes from Mus pahari, assembly GCF_900095145.1. Taxonomy (NCBI): domain Eukaryota; kingdom Metazoa; phylum Chordata; class Mammalia; order Rodentia; family Muridae; genus Mus; species Mus pahari. The sequence continues at coordinate 63,614,030 of NC_034594.1, read as the reverse complement.
ATGGATTTAATGTAGTTAAATTTAATTCTTCTTAGATTTCAGTGGTATGCAAATTTTCTATAATAAGCATGAGTTACTTACATAATAAGAAAAAATTATATACTAGGTTTTGTTTTAGTTTCTGTGTTCAAATAGAGTCTCACTGTGTGGCCCAGGCTGACCCTCCCACATCAGCCTCCCAAGTACAGTGATTATAGGCTGTGTCAGTCACAGAAGTCCAACTCCCTAAACCCATGCTGACTTTTTGAGTTTGCTAACTGCATAGGGCTTGTGTAAAATTCTGACACTGGGAAGTCCCGTGGAGGGCTGGAGACACGGCTCAGCAGTTACGGGTACTTACTTACTGCTCTCACAGGGGATACAGGTTCCAGTCCTAGCACTAATATGGTGGCTCACAATCATCTGTAGCTCCAATTTCTGGGAACCCTGCAGTAGGAATGCTCACTGTATCTAGGGTAAACCTTAGAAGGAAACAGTTCTTTTTCACTGTCTCTAGGGTAGACTTGTTTTTCTGAAGGGGCTTTTCAGTCTTTGCATGACCTTGGTCGGGGACAGTCCTGGCACACCTGGAAGGTCTTGTATTGTTAAGTACTGCAAACACCGCACAACGGGACTACAGTTGCAGAGGTCTAAAGTTTTCCTTCAGGAAAAGCGGATTAGATTAGGGACTTTGGGATGAGGAACTTGTTTTACATCCCCCCCACCCCCAAATAGCTTTTGTTTAACAATAAAATGTCTTTGCATGGCTGATCAAGGTTCCATTCCTGCTGCCTTAGAGCCTGAATTACATTCCCTAGTACCCCACTTTCTTTGATTGACCAACATTACAAAGAATACTGACAGGAACCAATACCCTCTTCTGGCCTCTGCAAGCCATGCATGTGGTGTATACACAGGTAAGCTGGAACACACACATACACAAAAATAAATGCATTTCAAAAGAGAATTCTTAAATAGTTTTTTATATCTCATGTTTACTATAACAAGCTGGGTATGACAGCTAACTTGGAGGCTGAGACAGGAGTATTACTACAAGTTCAAGGGTAGCCTGGACTAAATTGTAAATTCTAGGCCAGCCTGGGCCATACAATAAAAAAGTACTAATTTTAAAAATGTGAAGTGTAAATGAGCCCTTGTTCCCCAGAAGAATACTGCAATTGCAAAGCCCTGTTTGTCTCTGTTCAACAACTGGGACTTCCTCCAGAGGGAAGGGTGGAGGAGGGCTCTTGGTGGGCTGTGCAAACTGACGAGGGGAGGTGTGAGTACCCACAAGGAGTATTACCAAGGGGCCCAGTATTCTTCCACTGATCAAGGAATTGGGTCATGCCTCCTCCCATGTCCTCTTAACATCCTCCACAACCCCACCCCTTGTTTTCTGCAGGTGACCCTGCCCTTACATCACTAAGAATGCTAGCCAGCACTCAGAGTGCTTACACCCACTGTCCAACGGTGTACTGTATAGTCCCCACGGCAAACTCATCATCTTCCTCACAACAAGCCTGCAGTAGTTACTCCACTCGGCTTGTTTCACAGTAAAGAAGCAGAGGCACAGTGGCACAGTGGCACAGGAAGTGTCCCACCTCCACAGCTGGCGGCAGAGGTGGGATTTTAACCAGGCTAGTAGTGTGCTGTGAATCACACTATACTGCCACTAAATGGCAAGACTATGGGAGACTCAGGAAGGGGGCAAGCAGGTTGCAGCCACCTCTGCTTGAGCCATCTCTCTGGTGACTGGTGAATATGCTCGCTTGCTTAGAGGTTAGCCAGAGAATTAACCACGGTCAGGCTCCCACTTCCTCACTGCTGCAACACAGCTGGTGAGGTATGCATGTTACACACCTCTGTGGTGACAGCCTAACTCATCTCAACAGGGAAGCTGGGGATAGGCAAAGCTATCCTGAGGATGTGGTCTCAGTGTAGGCCAGCAGAAGATATGGGACCTAAGACACTTTAATGTCTGCTGACAGTGGGATGACAGAATTCATTTCTAGAGAATACCACAGGAATAAGCCAACAGTTTTTTGTTCTTGTTTTTTTTGTGGGTTTTTTTTGTTTGTTTGTTTCTGCTATTTCATGCCACCTTACAAGAATCGATGTTAAAAAATAATTCTGGTTCAGCACAATTTATAATCATTGGTATAATCATTTATAATCATTTCCTTTCATGGTCACATGTAGTAAAATATTTAGTAAACCTATTTTGAATTCCAGTTTTACATATAGAAACAAGGAGGGAACTGGAGAGGTGGCTCCATTGGCGGAGACCTGGGTTTGGTTCCCAGCCCCCACATGGTGTCTCCCAACCATCGTAACACCAGTTCCAGGGGATCTAATGCCTTTTCTGGCCTCTGCAGGCACCAGACATGCAGGTTATATATAGACAGACCGACAGACAGGCAGGCGAAACACCCACACACACAAAAGTAAACACATCTTTAGAACAGAATTAATGAAAACTCAAAAAAATGATTACTTACTCTGGTGCCAAGGAGGCTCGTAACATGGTTGAGGCCTGGGGGGGGTGGGGTGGGAGAGGAACAAACAGACCGAGTTAAACGCTGACAGCAGAGCATCACCAGCCCAAGCCCTCTAACGGCACATAAGCAGCCATTTGCATGATAGACATAAACAGTTTATTTCAGTGTCCTCCAAAGGCATATGATTTTAAAGCTACTACTTGGAAGGAATGTACCACTAGGCCTGTGTGGGTCAACTGTCCTTGGTCTATTGAGACTCTTATTCAAACTCAATGAAAACCGGTGGGATCTCCTAGCCTCACTCAGAGCCACCAAATCTTAGACAGCACGAAGAACAAAAGCAGTTTGGATTTTTACATTCTTTTTTCCTAGTAAAGTATTTCTCTTTAAGTACAAGGTAATGCTGTTTTGTGCCAAGCCAAACATGCCACTCCCCAGGTGCTTAAAGAAAAAAATGACAATTCCCTTTTGCCTCACCACCTCACTGGGTGCAGGCTGGCTTGTCACCTCCTTTACGGACAGGCACCCTGCCTCACATGGCCTGTGTGGTGAGTGTGTGTGTGTGTGTGTGTGTATGTCCTCATGTTTTGTCACTGCGAGCACTGCCGAGTTAAATAGGAGGACCACAGAGGATAATCACACTCTACACGAGGCACATGTCTGGCAACATACATCAAATGTAAAAGAAAATTGAGAATGGGCTGGACTGGTATTGGGGATTCCTACTGATTCTATTTGCCTGTGGGTTTTGTTTATTTCTATCTGTTAGGTGTGGATATTTTATTTATGGGTGAGACTGTTTGAAACTACCTTAAAAAGACAAGGGGAGAAAACTTAAGCAGAGGGAAGAAAGGAGACATGCCTATTGAGTGCCACCAATTCCTGCCAGTGAGGGACACAGAGGGACTCTCTCCTTTGGGAGTTTCTGAAAATATGTCATTCTCATGCCCCAACACTGGGCATCTAGAGATGCCCAGTCAGCAGGAGACTGTTGTACAAGTTCCTCTAAAGCCCACTGACACTAAGGAAGTGTCTTACCAGTGACCCTGGCTCTGACAGCTTCTCTCAGCCAAGTTTACAGACCACCGACTCCAGAATCAAGCTCCGTGTTTTTTTTTTGCTTGTTTGTCCCTCCCCCACCCCATCCCACCCCCCAGACAGGGTATCTTTATGTAATCCTGGCTGCCCTGGTCACTCTGTAGACCAGGCTGGCCTCAAACTTGGAGATCTACCTGCCTCTGCCTCCTGAGAGCTTGGATCAAAGACGTGCACTCCCCTGGCCTGGCCACATTTCACTTCTAAATGCCTCATGACTATATACGTTCAAATAGCTTTTGCAGTGCTGGGATCTGAGCTATACTCTTAGCAGTTTTAATCCTTTGGTGTCTTGACTAAATAAATGACTTCTTCCTATTATTAACTTACCGAGCCGTTTGGAAACAGGTCTGAGATGCCATCTAGAGAAATCTCAGCTAATAACTCATCCCACACGTTAAAGACAGCAGGACAGGAAGGCGGTAAGCCAGCTGGGGTCAAGTAAGAACACGGAGCTGCTACAATGTTACTATACACACTAAATGCAAAAAATCAATAATAACTCATTCCTAATTCTCCCAATAAAACTCACTCCTCCCTAAAGAAGTCTTCTATCTCAGGCTTCCTCCTTCTGAGGCTGACTACCAAGGTCCAGCTATCAAAGAAGTACTGAAGTCCAGCAATTAGAACCTGCCTTTGTCTCATACCTAACTAAAATTAAGCACCTCATCCTAACTCAGGGTTTCCCCTTGTACCTTTATAAGCTGTGGGCGATGTCTGTCCCCTCACTATCCAGAGGCAGTCCTTTGTCCCCGTCTTAGACAAATATCACTCCCCCCACTCCCTTGTTCCTTTCTCCTTCTCCCTCATTCTTTGTCTCCTGTTTTTGTCTTATTCCCTGCCCTTTGTCCTCTGGGGCAAATAAATCTCCTTTGTGCTGATAACTTGGTCTTGGGGTGTCCTGAGCCCCAACCATAAAATCATTACATTACAACTTCATATCTGCAATTTTGCTACTGCTGTGAACCATAAATATCTGATGTTGGAGAATGTCTGATGCATGACCCACACATTGAGAACTGCTGCCCTAATAGTTCCTACCTGGGAGTGAGTCTGCCTCCAGAGAACATCTGGTGATGTCTGGAGAGACTGTTGACTGTTGCAACTCATCTATACAAGGACCTATGTGATTTTTCTGGGTTGCTTTTGTTTTGTTTTTTGTTTTTTTTTTGCAAAGGAGTCTCATGTAGCCCAGGCTGGACCCCAACTTGACATGTAAACAAATATGACTTTAAACTTTTGATCTTCCTGCCTCCCTTCCTAGAGTACTGGGACTGCAGGTATCCACCACCATACCTGGTTTTACGTGGTTCTGGGGATTGCACCCAAGGTTACATGCATGCTAAGCATGTAAGTACTCTACCAGCTGAGCCCCAGCCACATACAGTGTCACAGCCACACCGGCCTGCTCATCATCTTACCGCTTGCCGACCACCAACTAGTCCGACACACAGCAGTCAAGTGTCTTCGGACATTAGCTCAATGACTCAAGACTTCACTTTCCACCCATGGGTCACAGGTGGTGCCCCCCAGTGAGCCCAGTAAGAACATCACCATGGGTGGGGACCCCAGTGAAGGCAGAACAGGTCAGCATCCTGCCCCGCCTGTCTATGCCAAGCTCCTCCCTCTGCTGGGGGCTGCTTGAGTGGAGCTCTGGTTGCAGTGTGACAGCCTCCACTCTGACATCTGGGTCCTTGAGTAGCCTAGGCTGGCTTCAAAGTCACTACTGAACCTAGCATGACCTTGAGTTTCTGGTTCTCCTGAATGCTGGACTGTAGGTACGAGCCATGTCCCCTGATGTGTGTGATGCTGCTGATTAAACCCAAGGCTTTACTCACGCCAGACGGCTAGCAGCTGAGCCACTTCCTAGCCCCAGAAGTGTTGGTAATCCCACACAGAGGAAGCTGTGCTCAACCTCTGTGGAGCAACCGTTGATGTGCACTGGATCTCTACGGTGTCCACAGCAGGCTCTTGAGCCAGTTATGACCACGGCTACTGCTGCTTGATTTGAATCACTGGTCCCCAGCTGTGGGCACTGTCGTGCGTGGCGTGCATGGCGTGCATGCAGAGCCCAACAGCCAGCCATAACAGCCCAGTGGGAGAAAACCGGAGAGTGCACAATCTATCACAGCCAGAAAGCATCCCTCACTAAGTTAACCGTAGAGTCTTTTTTTTTTTTTTTTTCCCTTCAGGACAGTTTCTTAACACTGAAAGAGCGTTCCCAACCTCCCTGAACAGCCAGCTGGTTTACCTGAGGATGCCCTGAGGGAATGGAGGACACAGTAGACTAAGCCATGAACCGAGGTGTCAACTACTGAATCAGGTCAGTGAAAGCTCCGGGCATTCTTAGGCTTGGTGACAAAGGTGCTCTGCTGGCAAGCCACCTCTTCAGCCACAGGAAGGCCTGGAGCTGAGGCTTCCCTTAGATGCTGCTCGCAGGCCTGGGGTAGCTGGTGATCGTGACCTGAAGATCATCAAGGAGAGTGTTCCTAGGGGCAGCTCAGGAGGGAGAGTGGCGCTCTACCAAGGGTCTTGCACAACAGTGCACCAGGAATCGCTCTAAGTCACATGCTTCCTAAATCAAAGTTTGTTTGTTCTGGGCTAAGTTTAGTCTGCAAACACATTTTTTTTTTTTAAAAAAAAAAAATGTGAGCACAAAAAAGGGTGGACGAAACAAGTGCTTGGCCCAGGTGGGAGCAGAAAAGGGCTGGGGCTCGACACCCTCAGTGGCTGGCACCCAGAGGATAAGGGAGCTGACAAACCCCTTGGGCCAGGCCCATTTCTGCCATGCCTCCACGGTGCTAAAGCACACCTATGGAACCCTCCTGACAAAACATCCAGAGAGGTTCAGATCACTGTGGGACATTCAAGGCCTCAGCCTGCACCCGAGGGAACAGCCCTGGGTGACTCTGTAACCAGAAGAGGGCGTGTACAGAAAGTGAACCCCTTTACCCTGAAGTAAGGACAGTCGTGGAGCAAAGGTGAAATGGGACCTGCTACCTCTAAGATACCTGAATCCTTCCTAGGATACAAAGACATAAACAGACACACCCAGAAAGCTGAGTGACCAGCGTGACACCGAGAGGAGACCCTGGCTCACAGCCAGGAGAGAACTAGCGACAGTCTCAGCCACACACAGCAACTAACACAGCAGAACACTCGCAGCCAGCCCCTGATGACCAGTGCACCCGAGTGATGGGGAGGACCAAGCGCTGGCTGATTCCCAGGAGTCTCATTCTTCACAACAGGCAACGGGGCAGAGCAAATAGTGGGCACACAAATGTTCCTGCCAGGATCTGTGCAAAGAGTCAGGAAGTCTGTGTCGGGAGCTAGGGAAAGGTCATGGTTCCCCCAACCATGATTGAAGGCTAACGGTGTGAACCGCCATGGATTTGGGGGTGGGAGTACAGGACATACATCTGTGTGAGAGGCAGCACCAAGGGGACAGGATCTCAGCAGGTGACTCTCGCCACACTGAGCCTGGAGTGGAATGGCCATGTGGACAACTGCAGGAATCCTTAGAAGACCTTGAGAAGTCACAGGAGTGCGGATGGCTACAGTTGCTAAGCTTCCGCCAGAGCAAGGGCCACACAACAGGGAGAGGAGCCATACCTGGCTCCATTCCTCAACAACTGAACAGGCCACACTGAAAAAAAATGGGGACAACCACCACAGCCATTGTAACACTTGACAAACAAAGGAGAGTGTAGATGTGGCTTCCCCTCAAGGTCCCCGTTTCCTAGGTCTATCACAGAGTAACTCTCGTTTCCGCACATCCTTACCTGGAGACGTGGGGAGAGCAGACGGTTAGTTCCCAGTTCTTCTGTTTGTCCACGTGAGGATTCACTTAAATGAAAATGTCTCACGGACTCCTAAGTCCTGGAGAGTCACTACTGGGCCTTGGGACTCACTTGAAATACGGCTCACATTTCAACTAGAGAACTGGCCAGGGGTCTCTGACACAGTTGGCTGCCCTCTTACACAGTCCTATCCAGGCAGAACTTTGGAAGGACTGTCCCTCACCTGGCCCCACGTATACTCATCATCTGGAGTAAAATGGCAGAGAAAGAAAGGCTGGGCCATGCAATTTCACAGCCATAGGCTGGCCAGTCCTCTCCACCCAGAATGGCTGGATGTACGATACTGTCCTCAAACTTTACAAAGGGCCAGACACCTTTAATCCCAGTGCTCAGGAGGCAGACCTTCGTGAGTTTAAGGCTAGCCTGGTCTACACAGTGAGTTCCATGACAGCCATGGCTATGGAGAGAGACTCTGTTTCAAAAAACTGACCACCACCGCTACCTCTCCACAGCAGAGGAACGAAAAGCACACTAACAAGAACAGAATGCCCTCAAAAGTGTAGTTAGGCTGGACAGGGGTGCATGCATGGAACCCCAGCACGGGAGGGGCTGAAACAGGATTCTAAGTCTCAAAACAATAAAAATATCCACAAAAGTCCTATTAAGCTACAGAGTGAGCTGTAGAGCAGCTTAAGTGTACACATCTTTAAAGGTCTGGAGGATGTGTGTTTAACCCAGGCAGATGGGAAGCTATGGGAGGCAGCTGAGTTGAAGGAAGAGGTTTGTGTTCTGCCGAATTTACTGTTAAATTGCGGTTTTCAAGCCAAATGTTCATATGGCCCTAACCTTTATTGATAAACTGGCCAGCAGGTCGTACAGGGATGAGTTGGCACCAGGTTCCCTCTAAGTGCACGGTGGTGACTTGTGTAACCTGAGCACTAGGCATGCATTCTGTAACAATGGGGACCCAGAGAGTGGAGAGATAGCTCAGAGCTTAGGGGCACTTTCTGTTCTGGAAGAAGATCTGAGTTCAATTCCCAGCAATGATGTTCGATACTGTATTTACACACACACATAAACAAGGCAGCATTTTGGACACAGTGGCCTGGGCATGAGCAGACAAGGGCAGGCAGAAGAGCCTCTCTCCTCTCCTGGAGTCTGTGAGGCCTTCTGCCAGTATGGTGCTTCTTTTTTTCTGGATAGAGGGATGACTCACTGGGTTTATGTGACAGGGCACACCTTGCTGTGTTCCACCTGCCCACCCATTCCTGCCAACTACAGAGCCTACTAGAGAAAGGTTACTTCTGCTCATCTATGCTGCCCCCATGTGGCTGCTCTGTGGTAAGGCCAGCTCTCGATTGTTTATGCTGCTCCCGTGTAGTGGTTCTCTGGTAAGGGCAACAGTACAGGCTTAGCAAGTTGTCCAGACGTGAGTGACTCCTGGACTCAGCAGGGAACCTATTTCTCCGCAAATGAAACCCATGCTCGCCAATGAGAGCTTTGCCAGTGTTAACGGCGATCCCTGCAAACCCTCTGGGCAGTTCTTCTGTCTTGTATTCTAGTCCAGAAGGGTGTGTGTGAAGCAGTCCAAATTGGAAACCAGTACAGTGAATTTTACAAACAGCAGTAGGCTTCAGGTGGGTGGTTTGAAGCCCCTCATCATGCAGGCTTCACAAGAAGGTGCATTCCTAAAACCTAGATAGCCAACCCTTGCATCTTTAAACCCAGCCAGCTCCTAAGATTTCTACATGCTAACTCTCCTGTGGCCACATCCTAAGGCACAGACTACAGAGCCATTCTCTGCTTTTCTCTTGAGTGCAGAGTGGCCAGCATGGCCAGCAGCTCTAGGGAAGAGTTCTTTAGTACCTGAGTAAACACACAAGTATAACTGATCTGCAACCTGGGACCACATCCTTGTTCCAGGGAACAGAACAGAGAACAACCAGCCCTATGCTTCAATATTCAGATAATTGCTGGCAGCAGTGGCTAGATTATCATACAGCCTCCTATCTATCTATCTATCTATCTATCTATCTATCTATCTATCTATCTATCCATCTATCCATCCATCTATCCATCTGTCTGTCTGTCTATCTGTCTATCTGAATGAATCTGAGGCCTGGTTCAGTTAAGAGTACCAGCTGCTCTTGTAGAAGACCTGGATTTGATCAGCAACCATATAGTGGCTTAAAACTGTAACTCCAGTCCTAGGAGACCTGGCACTCTATTCTAGTCTCTGTGGGTACTGCATCCACAAGGTACACAGAAATATATGCAGGGAAAATGACAATATACATAAAATTAAAGAAACAAATATTAAAATTTGGAGAGATGGCTCAGAGGTTAAGGCTGCTCTTCCAGAAATCCTGAGTTCAATTCCCAGCAACCACCTGGTGGCTCATAACCATTTACAATGAGATCTGGTGTCTCTTCTGGCCTGCAGGCATACATGCAGGCAGAACGTTGTATACATAATAAATAAATAAATTGGGCAGTGAGATGGCTCAGCAGAAGAGCTCTTCCAAAGGTGCAGAGTTCAAATCCCAGCAACCACATGGTAGCTCACAACCACCCATAATGAGATTTGACGCCCTCTTCTGGTGTGTCAGAAGACAGCTACAATGTACTTATGTTTAATAATAATAATAATCTTTTAAAAAAATAAATAGAGAGCTGGGCGTGGTGGTGCACGCCTTTAATCCCAGCACCCGGGAGGCAGAGGCAGGTGGATTTCTGAGTTCGAGGCCAGCCTGGTCTACAAAGTGAGTTCCAGGACAGCCAGGGCTATACAGAGAAACCTTGTCTTGAAAAACCAAAATAAATAAATAAATAATAAGTAAAAAATAAATAGATCTTTAAAAAGGTATTAAATTTTAGCTGGGTGTGGTAGCACATGCTTTTAATCCCAGCACTTGGGAGACAGGCAGGTGGATCTCTTGAGGCCACCTAATGAGTTTCAGGACAGCCAGGGCTATGTAAAAAACAAATTTAACTTGCTTTTAAATTATAAAGTATAAATACTTAGAAAAACTCATTATTTTTTATTTTAATTTTAAGGGCATACAGAGAAATGAAAAGTACTAAGAAGCTCCCTTCAGGAAGGGGGTGGGGGTCTCAGGAGCTGATCTCTGACTGTGCTTCCTGGCCCGTGCAGCCAGAACACGTCACAGTGCTTTGGATGCACAGAATATCACCTAATAAAATTTCCTAACTGTGCCCCCTGGCTGTAACAGCATGACAAGCCATGCAGCTGCAGTTTCTTCTTTGCCATGGGTTGCTGGGAAGCTAGGGACAATCTGGGGTCAGCAGTTCGGAGGTACAGTGACCATGACGGGGTCTATCAGACCGTTTTTTTTACCCTGGCTTTTATTTGGCTTGTCCTTATTTTTCTTTCAATCACAATCTATTTTTAGTCTCTACATTTTTTTCATTTTCCATATTTATGTTTCTTTGTCTTTCAATAACCTGCTTTAAACCTACTTGAGTATGAGGGATGGTGTAAATTTTAAAAATACTACAGGCAACCTATTTATGAGGATTCTAATGTGAGTGTGTGAATCCTACTTCAAAGTTGCACTGACCCACCAGTTATGAGGATCACCAGGGACTCTGTCCAGAGTCGGTCTCACCCACCCAGCCTCTGACCAAGCTCAGGCAGGTCTGAGCTCCAGGATGCAGGTGGGCTCCTGAAATGTGAGGGTGTCCTTAGAGACACTGGTAGCCTTCCAGGGTTACGAATCCCTGAGTCCACACTGTGCACTCCCAGATGTGCTGTCCTAGGAAAAGCATGTCACTCCCCAGGAAACACTCAGCCTGGGATGCAAACCTGAGCCCAACCCCAGGGCAACACCAAACAGGTAAGGGAGTAGCCTGCTGTTCTAAAGGAGGACTACAGTTCCCCAAGTGTCGATACAGCGAGAGCCAAAGAAAAGACCAGGGAAATGGTCCCAGACAAAGGAGCTACAGCGTCCAGAGAACACACACCACACATTGACCTTTATTAGTGGCTGTGACGAGCAGGAGAGGTTGTGCTGACAAGTGGAAGTGGACAGATTAGATAAGACGATGTACTGGAGCTGATAATTATGTGATTAGTAATCTTCACCTTGTCCCTCTCTTTGTTTGGAGATAATGATCTCCCTTTTCAGGCCATGCCAGTCTCCTGCTCCCTGTGGAGTCCATGCTAAGCTTTAACTTTCTGCCCCTTCCTGCTTTAGCCTCTTTAATGCTGAGATCACAGGAGAGACTGACCCAGGCAAACATTAGAAATACACAGTGCGGGCTGGAGAGATGACTCGGCAGTTAAGGGCACTTGCTGCCTTTCCAGAGGATCCAAGTTCTGTTTCCAGAACTCAAGAACTCTGGAGATCCAAAACCTCTAGCATGTATGCATTCATATGCACACAACCACATGCAGATATACTACACAGAACTAAAAATAATAAAATAAACCTCTAAAAGAAAAGGAAAAGAACTACACATTGTAGTCAGGTGTGGTATCCCATGTCTGTAATCCTCACACTTGGCCAGTAGAAGAAGCATCAGAGTTTAAGGAAGTTCAATGTCAGTCTGATCTACATGAGATCTTGTCTCAACAAAACAAGAAAGCAAAAATAAATATACACCAGCCTGACGAATATGTACAAATGTTTTATAAACCCTATTGTGTTTGTGTATGGAGACACATGGAGGTGGGGAGATACACACACACACACACACACACACACACACACACACACACACACACACACAGAGATAAATACATGCTGGTTAAGAAGATGCCAATGTTCCTTGCTATGTTTGTGATTTTTCTTTAACCCTTTAATTTGCATAAAAAGTTAAAAAGGAAAGTCTTGTCTTAAGCCCAATCTCTCACCCCCAACTCTCTTGTATGTGTGTAAGCATGTGTAAGTACAGTCATGTATGTGGCATGTACATGCAGAGGCTGGAGAACAAAGCTGTTTGTTAACCCTCAGGCACTGTCTACCTTTTGTGGAGAGAAGGCCTCTCTCTCCCTGTCCTGCAGCTCACAGTAAGCTAGCCTGTCTGGGTGGCAAGCCTAAGGGACCTGCCTACGTGTCTTCCCAGTACTGGGGTGTCACGCATTCCAGGCCTTAGGGAGCAAACTCAGGTCCTGGTACCTGCACACCAAGCACTGTACTGAGCGCTCGCCCCAGCCCACGAGAGTTCTTTTAAAGACAAAGCAAGGTTTCAATTTGTTCCTCCTGACTCTCGGGCCTCAGTGCGCAGGAGCAGCTGCCATGGTAGATTTAAAGAGCACCTCTCCTTTCTCACCCAAAGGGCTAACCCTCAGCTGCAACCTCCTCAAAAATAGCTTTGTTTTCCTTCTGGGAGCTTCTAGCTCCTGAATGTCACTTTCTCACAGGCTTTCATTCTCTCTAATAACTTCACTTGGAAGTCTCAGGGGACAAACCCAGGATACCCCGTCTCTCGTGGCACCTCACCGTCCCAGGCCTTGTGAAGTCCACACTGTGTGCCAGGCTCTGCCGCATCTGGTTACTGAAGAGGCGGACGCAGACACTCTGCAGGTACTCGGGGGTGATCTGCAAGGGCAAGGTCATCAGGTGAAAGCTATGCAGCCTGCCCACAGGACCTCCCTCCGGTATCTACAGCTCCTGTAGCAGGACCTCAGCTACCTCAGCATCTCCTGTAGACAGACTGAGAGCGCATCATCCCCTTTGTCCTAGCCTGCTACTGTGACAAAAAATACCTTATAAAAAGCAATGTAGAGCCGGGCATGGTGGCGCACGCCTTTAATCCCAGCACTCGGGAAGCAGAGGCAGGTGGATTTCTGAGTTCGAGGCCAGCCTGGTCTACAAAGTGAGTTCCAGGACAGCCAGGGCTATACAGAGAAACCCTGTCTCAAAACAACAACAACAACAACAAAAAGCAATGTAGGGAGAAAGGGTTACTTTAGCTCACTACAGCCTGTCACTGAGGGAAAGTCAGGTTAATAGAAACTTGAAGCAGCAAGTCACATCTAGTCAAGGGCAGAGTGAATGCAAATTGCATGCTTAATACTTAGCTCAATTTCTGCACTCTTACACAGTTCAAAATCCAGATCAAGGGAATGGTGCTGCCCACAGTGGGCTGGGACTTCTCAATCAACTACCTTAAATCAAAACACTCTCCTTTCAGACATGCCTGTTGGCCAACCTGAGGCAGACACCCCCTCCCTGAGACACTCTTCCCAGATGGTTGTAAAGTATGTCAAGTTAATAATTAAAAGTAAGCACCAGAACCTCAGAGCTCTGGGGTAGAGTTAACACGCTGACCTAAGGAATAAAAACAACTGACTGATTTGAAGGGATGGGGCCCAGCAGTTAAGAGCTCTGACTGCTCTTCCACGGGACTGACTTAAATTCCCAGCAACCACATGTCTGTAATCCAGTTACAGGGGAGCCAACACTCTTTTGTTAAATACGAGCAGGCAAACAACCAATGCATAGTCCATAAAAAAATTAATAAATCATGCTTGAAAAGCGACTACAGGTACGATCACAGGCTACCCCATCTGTGCCATTCACTCAGTGCAGTTCAATTGACATGGAAACTAAATGGTTTCTCGAGCTTCTCTGTAGATTCAAGGCATAGAGTAAGTGGGCAGCCACATGTTGTGGCAAGAGTGGCACTCTCAAATCTGAAGATCTGGGCTCAAGTTTTGATTCCTGACAACATGAGGAGCTCAGTAGCCCTACCCCTGCACTTCCACTCCTGAGCCGTCAGTGGGATGAAAGGAGGGATAAGGCTGCAAATGGGCCCAGTACTGAGGAATCGCTTGAGTGGATGAAAGACATGATCAATAAGCTGTCAAGTGCATGACATGATGCTGACTTCCTGCCATAAAGGCTCAGACTGGCTTTCAACTCGAAATCCTTCTGCTTCTGCCTCCCAAGGCCTGAAATTACAGATGTACAAAACCCTACCCACCTACATACATAAGTTTAATCATGGATGGTATTGCTGGGTGTTACAGAAACAGGTATTCTGATAATTTTTAGGAGATTAATTTGACAACATCTGTCAAAACAGTGACTTAACAATTCATGTTCAGAATCTATTCTGCACTCCGGGCGCTACAGATTATATAAGAGTCCTGCTCACTGCAGCACTGTCAAAGCAGGCAAAGGTCTCCATCTCCATCACTGGAGATCTGTGAATGGGTCATCCTCACGGTGGGACCCAGAGCAAGCATTTGCACAATGAGACACGTAGGATTCCATTTTTTTACAAATGTGTTAAAGGAAGGAGGTATGGTCGTGGGCAAAGACCATCAACACACTGTGATACACAGGAACAAAACAGCAAGTTTCAGAGGAAGGATGGGTCACATGATCACAACTAAGCCTAAGAACACTGGATGCATGAGTCTACACTGCATGTATGCACACATGAGAACATGTTAGCATCAATATCAAAAAAGGGGGTGAAGGGCTGGAGAGATGGCTCAGTGGTTAAGAGCACTGACTGCTCTTCCAGAGGTCCTGAGTACAATTCCCAGCAACCACATGGTGGCTCACAACCATCTGTAATGGAGATCTGATGCCCTCTTCTGGTGTGTCTGAAGACAGGGATAGTGTACTCATATACATGAAATAAATCTTTAAGGAAGGGTAAGACCATAGTGAGGTCACTATGTCTTCCTCTGCATCCTTTCAACTTTTTGTCCTAGGCTCACGTTTCTAGGTGAGCTGTGGGCTGCAGAGACAGCTCGGTGGTTAAGAGCTCTAGCTTCTCTGTCCCAGAGGATCTGAGTTCAGATCCCAGCATCCACACCAGGGGGCTCACAAGTGCCTGAACTCCAGCTCCATGGGATCTGAGACCCCTGTTCTTCCTCCTTTAGCACCAGGCATGAAATGATGAATAAACACACATGTGCAAAACACATATATACACATACAATCTAAATGAAAATAAAAAAGGCTGCATCTTTCATGTTTTGGCCATTTTTTAAAGATTTATATATTTTTATGTGTTTCTGTGATGGGATTAAATGTATGTACAACTACTATGAAGGGCCCATATGTAAAAAAAAAAATTATTTATTTATTTAATGTATGTGAGTACACTGTCTCTGTCTTCAGACACACCAGAAGAGGGCATCGGAGCCCATTACAGATGGTTGTAGGCCACCATGTGGTTGCTGGGAATTGAACTCAGGACCTCTGGAAGAACAGTCAGTATTTTTAACCACTGAGTCATCTCTCCATGTAAAATTTTAGAAGAAAAAAAGAAAAGAAAAGAAAAGAAAAGAAAAGAAAAGAAAAGAAAAGAAAAGAAAAAAAACCCAAAAGAACAAAAAACGAAGGCAGAAACTGACAGCAAAGTAGAGCATGTGTTTGGAAGACAGGTAAAACATTGCAAGTGTTAGCATGGTTGCTGCACACCAGCCTTTTGAAGTGCAGGGTGAGAATCCCACAGCAATGTGGTCCAGGCTCCACCCACTTTCTCTGAACACAATTCGACACAAAGGGTGTATTCCTTACCATCTTGCCGCTGACCGTGGCCTCCAGAGAGTCCACCAGTTCGGCTGTGACGCCGATGAGGTTGTGGTAGTCGGCTTGGATCTTATTGTACCGCTTCAGGTAGGTCATGGCCCGGCGCTCGGCCTCCACCAGCTGCTGGTGAAGTTGCTGCAGCAGTTCTAGGAAGAGAGTCAGCCCTGAAGCCACACGCAAGGACAGCAGTGGCAGCAAACTCAGAAGCCACATAACTGTGCTCTTGTCCCAGGCTGCCTAGCCCTCGGCCACGATCTGTCACAGCACCACAGAAGTGATGACCATCAGAAGAAACGAGTCTGACAGCAAACCCTGGCCAGGATTCGGGGAAGAAGAACCCTATTCACTGCCTGTGGAATGGGAACTCGGGCAGCCATTATAGGAAACGGGATAGAGATTCCCTGAAAACGCTACATGACCAAGCTATACCACTCATGAGCTATACCTCCAGGCCTCTGTCCCACCACAGAAACACCTGCTTATCCATGTTTACTGCTATTCCATTCAGTCGAAGAAAAAAAATAAAATAAAATAAAAAAAGGAGCCTGCCTAGTTGCCCATTGACACATGAACGTGACCCACACACACAGCAGTAGCAATAGAACTGTGGGTTGATGAGTATTTTCAGAAGTGGCAGGGCAAGCTCCAAATGCTCTATCAGGATTAAGGATGTCATCTGTTATCAGGCATGCTGGTGCCAAATGCTTTTAATCTCAGCACTTGGGAGGCAGAGGCAAGTAGATCGCTAAGTTTAGGTCCCTCTTGGTTTACAAAGTGAGACTGCCTCAAAGGAAAAAAACAGAGTGCCAATTATGTTTGGGTATCAGAAAACTGGTGCAGCAAGGTCCCCAATGAAGGAGCCAGAGAAAGTACCCAGGGAACTGAAAGGGTCTGAAGCCCCATAGGAGGAACATCAACATGAACTAACCAGTACTCCCAGAGCTCCTTGGAACTATACCACCAATCAAAGAAAACACATGGTGGAACACATCTCCCAACACTGAAGGTGTTTCCAAACAGAGCATCTAAGGCAAGACCAAGCAGGTAAGGCATGGCCACTGAGGCTGCTGAGGCCGTGTCAACCAGTTCTTCTTACCTTACTGAAAGATGAAATGCTCAGGTGAAAACTATTGCCCATGGAAAAAATGCTATTTTATGTAAACACTCAAGGCTGGAATTACATTCAATGTTACAAAAATGGAAGTGCTGTCTAAAAATGGTACTGCATCTGACAAGTTTGAGGGAAAAGCTGCGCTATTAAAATAATTCCCCTGCCCCATGCTAGCTGTGTGCTTGTACTGAACCGAGGAAGGTCCTTGTCGCTGGGCTGTGACTTGGCTGTTCCCCATTTCTCTGTTTTTCCATCTCTTTGTTATCTCATATACTGGACATGCTGACACACCAGCCATCCTTAAGGAGTGGGCCTCACGGAACTACACCACACAGGGTCACAAGACACTAATTATTCAGACTTTGAAAGCCCTCATCTCTCCAAGTCCACAAATTCTCTTCAATCTCTGCTCCCTTAGAAGCTGAGCTAGCAAAGCTGTCCTCATGAAAGCTGTAGTCAGGCAACTTACCTTTGCTATTAGGTCCATTCTCCTTCTGGGTGAGGAATCCGCTCAGGAAAATGGCCTGGGGCACAGAACTAGGGTATCTCATGCTGTGAGGCTGATGGAGAAAGGACCTAAGGCTGATGGAAGAGGCTGCTCAAGACAGTAAAGCAGAGAGCAATTTCCCATGCTGTTCTGTTCCAGCCAGCACTCGCTCCATCAGTGACCTCCATGAGAACCATGTGCTACAGTGACCTCCCAGACTCCACACTGGCATGTCTGCCCCAACAGAGGCCTCTGCCCTGCTGGTAAAACCTTCCTAATATGCTGAACTCATAGCTCAGGCGGTCACTGCAGTCCTAAAACTTCAGCCCAAAGGTACAGACTTGGGGAGGGCGGTGGCTCAGGCTGCACCCAGAGCTGGGCTACCTGGCTTGCGATCCTTCATCCATGTGTCTGTCCTGCTTACATATTTCTTCCTTCTCTGCTAACATCTCCATGTGCACAGTCTGTGCAGGGCCTATTTAAAGTGACATCTCAATGACTTTCTGTACAATCAGAGTTACACAACTTCCACAAGCCACCTTTGTTCTCTTTTCTCTCTCCTTTCCTTTCTGTTTATTTTCTCCCAGGGCTGGGGAAATCAAACTCAGGCCTTGTGCAGATCCTCTAGCCTAGTATGAAATAGCTTTAAGTAGATGACTGTCCACTAGGAAAAGACACATGGCCTTTTGGACTAATAACCAGTGGCTAATCAGTCTCCTATGGGTGGGTAACTGCAATTCTTCGAATGGTCCCCATTTATAGCTGTGACACTGTTCCTCTGTACTGTCAAGTGTCCCCAGTGGAAATAGATTATGATAATGGCTGTGCAACTGTTCAACTTCTAAAAATCAATGAATTTGACACTTATGAAAGGTAAACATTATAGCATGTAAATGATACAACACAGCAGCTTAAGAAGTCTGGAACTGAATGACAAGTCCAAACATTGTGACCTCCAGGGCTCCCAAATTATTCAGTAGCCTTCTGCAAAGGAAAAATTCTTCCAAGAAGATCTTTTCAACAGGACAGATTGTTTTTTCTGTTTTCTCTACCAAGACACGGTTTCTAGGCTGGAGACACTAAAACACATAGGGCTGGAAAGATGGCTCAGTGGTTAACACAACCTCCTGAAACTCCAACTCCAGGGTATCTGACACTTTCTTTTGGCCTCTGCAGACATCTGTACTAACACACACACACACGCACACACACACATATACACACGCACACACGCGTGCACACGCGCGCACACACGCACACGCGCACAGACACACACACACACACACACACACACACACACACACGAACGCACGCACACATCAGGCCTTTCCAGGTCATGGCAAAGCCTCCACAGATGCCTCATTTGACAGCTTGCCGATGCAAAGCACTCAAGGCCAGTGCCCCTGCTGTAACACCCAGGGTCCCCACTCACTTCAGAAGGATACATAGATGGTTAAAAGCTTTGGTGTGTTATTGGCTTTAAAAATTAAAGCTAAAAACTTTTCCAGCTTCAGCTTTAATTCTGGAGTCCAAGAATCCTGGAGAAAAAATAAATAAAATTAAACAAATGAAGAAGATGTCAGCTTACTAAATAGCCACGGTACCATCAAAGCTGTGGCCATGGGTTAAATAACCCTGTCAGTTACAGAAGCCAGTGTCCTGCCAGGGTTGAGAGAGGATGGAAAACAGGTTTTCCAATGTGTGACTGATTCATCTATAAATGATCCAAGGATCCACAGCAGGTCAAATAGCTTGCATATGACTGGAATATTTCATGGATTTAAACACAAGTATGATAGGAGGCCATATTAGGCTGAATATCAAAATTATTTCGGTACACTCTGGGCACGCATACCATGGTAGACATGATGCAGACAATTATTCCTTAAGTTGCTAGACAACCCCCAAAGAAAGGGAGTCCCTTTTCTAGGCCTCATTTAGACAAGAAGAAAGACATGAAACAGGCTGTACCACCTCATGTCACAGCAAGCACTGTGACACAATTTTAGTTCAATCTACCCTTGAAAATAAATTACTTATCTTAAATAACATTTACTAAGGAAAAGAATGATATAAATTGTGAAAAAGAAAGTATGGCGATATATAATTATCAGGACTGAAGAGATGGCTAGGTGGTTTAGAGCACTAACTGTCCCTCCAGAGGTCCTGAGTTCAATTCCCAGCAACCACATGGTTGCTCACAACCATCTGCAATGGGGTCTGATGCCCTCTCCTGGTGTGTCTGAAGACAGCCTCAGTGAACATAAATAAAAAGATTTTCTAAGAATAAATGAATAAATGAATAAGTATTTTACATATATATAATTACCGTCTCATTTCACGTGCGCTGAGGTTTTGCTATGTTACTCAGGCTGGCCTTGAACTTCTGACTCTCTCCTTTTTAAAAAAATTTTATTAATTTATTTTATATATATGCTGAGTACACTGTACCTGTCTTCAGACTCACCAGAAGAGGGCATCAGATCCCATTACAGATGGTTGTGAGCCACCATGTGGTTTCTGGGATTTGAACTCAGGACCTCTGGAAGAGCAAGTCGGTGCTCTTGACCGCCGAGCCATCGCTCCAGTTCCTCCCCACCCTTTTTTTTAAATTTTTATTAACTTCTGACTCTCGTGAGTGCTAGGAGACAGGCAGGCACCACCGTGTCTGGTTTGAAAGTAACCCTCGGGCTGATAACGGACTTTACTGAGATCATTTTATTTCTATCCCTCAAATAAAAATATCTCCTACTTAAAATTGTTTTTAAATTAGACTTATCCAATTTTTTTGATGTGTGAATTTTTTGCCTGTATGTGTATGTATATGCACCATGTGCTGGCCTGGTAGCTGTAGAGGTCAGAAGATGGCACAGGATGCCCTGAAACTGGAGTTAAGGATGGTTGTAAATCAGCACTGGGTGCTAGGAATTGAAGCATTCTTTGTAAAACCAAAAAAATGTTCTTAACAACTGAGCCATTTCTCCAGTCTCCCAATCAAGATATCTTAAAAACAATCAAAACAAAGGCTGAGAACGTGGTTCAGGTGGCAGAGTACTGGTCTAGCACACGTGGGATTTGACTCTTAGTACTGCATAAAACTGGGCATGGTGGTGCATGCCTGCAATCCCAGCACTCACTAGGTAGAAGCGGAAGGATTCAAAGTTATCTCAGCTGTATGTTAAGTTCAAGGCCAGCCTGGGCTACATGAGACCCTCTCTCACAAAACCAAAGGAAGTATTTGGGACCCGTAAGCCAGTCAAACCGTTCCGGTGTCAGGTACTATTTCCTACAGCCCACAGACAGGCACTTCCCACTCAGCCACTTCTGACAATGTTCTGGAAACCAACATGGCAGGCAGGAATACACACTCTCCAGGTGTGAAGCCCTTATCTCTCCTTAACTGCTCTTCTTATTTCTACTGTTTTCAGCTTTGAGAAGATCACTTTCTGAACCTGATGAGCACTTGGTCCCACACTTCTGAAAGACAAGTGTGGGGAGCCAGAGGTGGGCCAGCTCTGATGAACAGCCGGGAAAAGCTACTCATCCGTCTCTTCCTGTGCAAAACACAGGCTTTAAAGTAAATTCGTGGCTGCTTGACTGTCTTCCCAGCACTAAATGCTCTGACCCTTCAAAATCGCCATTGGAACCTGATACACAGCTGGACTGCTGTGGATGTGTGGATGGGGCCAGCGCTCACCTCCATAGCCTTCCTCTGTTTTCCTCACAGAACCTGCAAACTTCAATTCTCCCAGCCCCCTAGTGATTGAACCTACGGTGCTCTGCATGCTAAGCAAGGGCTCCACCACTGAGTTACATTCCTGGCTTCCTTTACTTTTGAGATAATAGGATTTCATTAAATTGCCCAAACTGGCCTTAAACTTCCCACCTCAGTCTCCCTAGTAGCTGGGCTTACAGTCTGTACCACCAGGCTAGCCTTTTATCTCTTTAAATCTTTACCAACTAAGCTTACTTAACTTAGTCTCCTGCACGAACAGGCACTCAGGAATGTTCCCTGAAGTAATTATAGGCATCCTAAGTATTTCTCCAAGAGGATGTTCACTGACAGACAAACTGAGTTTACAGAAGACACATTATGATCATTACAAAGAAACTGACTAACTAGACTGGTGATGCACATTTTTTTACATTCTTTTTATTATTTATTTATGTAAATGTATGTATGCTTATATATGTGCCCAAGGAAGTGAAAGATATGTTAGCTCCATAAAGATGGAGTTCCAGGTAGTTGTGAGCTGTCTGATGTGAATGCTGGGACTCAAACTCAGGTCCTGTGCAAGAACAATATAGGCTCCTAACCACTAAGCCATTTCTCCAGTCCGTGATGCACACTTTAATCATAGTACTGGGAAGGCAGAGCACTCTGTGGGCTCAAGGCCAGTCTACTCTACATGATGAGCTCCAAGTCAGCCAGGATGACATGGCACAGTAAGAGCCAGTAAAGAAGAACAAGAAAAAGGAAGAGGAGGAGGAGGAGGAGGAGGAGGAAGAGGAAAAGAAGGAGCAAGAGGAAGAAGAGAAAGGAAGGAGGAGGAAGAAGAGGAAGAGGACAAAGAGGAGGAGGAGAGGAGGAGGAAGCAGCAGGTGGATCTCTACAAGTTCAAGGCTAGCCTGTGCTATATAGCAAGTTCCAGGACACCCAGGAGCCAGGGCTACATAGAGAAACCTTGTCTCAAGGGGATAAAAAAGACAAAGAAATTTCCTTTCCAGTTGATACTGCAACACTTATAATGAAAAAAAGAAAACACACACACACACACACACACACAAACAAAAAAATAAAAATAACTAAAAACAAAAACAAAGCACGCTGATAAAATGAGGGCCATTTAAAATCTCTGAGTGACAAGAAAGGAACCGCAGAGTCCACAAAGACAAGAGTAAGAATCCTGAGAGCAAGAAAACATGTGACCCAGAGGACTCCACCCTCAGAAAAGAGTGGGATGAAAATGCCACTGTACAGTCGGGACAGCAAGCCAGGCAAGCATCTAAGGTTTTACACTCAGAGGCTAAAGCAAGGAAATGTGTGGCTACTCTCACACAGAGGACAGAAAACCTCGCCTGAGGCCAAATCAGTGAATTTTATCCCATGTGTTCTTTTTTTATTCTTCTTCTTTTTTATTATTATTATTTTCTTTATTTACATTTCAAATGCTATCCCGAAAGTTCCCTACATTCCCCCCTCCCCCAGCCCCTGCTCCCCTACCCACCCACTCCCACTACTTGGCCCTGGTGTTCCCCTGTGCTGGGTCATATAAAGTTTACAAGACCAAGTGGCCTCTCTTCCCAATGATGGCCGATTAGGCCATCTTCTGCTACATATGCAGCTAGAGAAACGAGCTCAGGGGGTACTGGTTAGTTCATATTGTTGTTC
>NC_034594.1:63570835-63585479 GCF_900095145.1 Mus pahari | reverse complement strand
GGTCCACACTCTCGCCAGCGCAGACTGGAGCCTAAGCAAATGGGAGCAAAGATGACTCTCCTGCCAGCTCAGGTCTTGAGACTCCTCCTGGGCGGACACCCCTCCTCAGGTGGGAAAAGTGCCTGGTGACTAGAGCCAGAAATGGGATCTTTCCCAGAAGCTGTGTTGCTTCTGCAGGCCACCCTCTCCCCGGCAGTGCACCTGAGCAAAGATGGCTCTCCTTCCGGCTCAGACCTTGAGACTCCTCCTCCCATGTGTTCTTTACCATAATTTTTAAAATGGAAAAAAAAGCATGGAGGACATAACGGGAAAGAGTCACACACAGTTGATCAGTTGTCCAGAGGGCACAAAAAAAAAAAGAGAATGGAAGAGAGGCAGGACATGAAAAAATACAAACAAAATTTTCCAGAATTGTTCCAAGACATAAGGCAGCAAATCAAGGAAGCTCAATAAACCCAAAGTAAATCAGGTATTTGATGCTGGACACACTAAAGTGAAATTATACAACCTCAAATCCAGAAGAAAAGAAAAATCACCTTGCAACAGACAGAGAGACGACAGACAGAAAGACAGACAATCTACTCCAAAACAGCAGCAAGTAACAGAGGTGCACGTTAGCTAGGTTTAAACATAAGTGGATCAGCTCTTCAATTCTTATAAAGTATAAGCAGTATGACTGCTAGTGTAGCTTTAAAATGTCAGCTAGGGCCTGGAGAGACGGTTCAGCGGTTAAGAGCGCCAACTGCTCTTCCAAAGGTCATGAGTCCAAATCCCAGCAACCACATGATGGCTCACAGCCATCTATAATGAGATCTGATGCCCTCTTCTGGTATGTCTGAAGACAGCTACAGTGTATTTACATTAAATAAATAAATAAATAAATAAATCTTTAAAAAAAAAAAAATGTCAGTTAGTAGGCCCTAGTGTTTATGACAACAATTATGTGCCATATTATAGTACAGGGAAAGTTTGTTAAAACAATCTATCTGAACACAGATTTAAAGTGAATTGTGTTTGCTTGGCACAGAGGTGGGGGGAGAGGCCAAATGCAAAGGGACGACACAAGGCAGTTCTCAGGAATGACTACTGCCAAAATGCTGTTCCCTAACAGTGGTGACAGGGGTTCTAACTATGTACACGTTAAAACCCACAGAACTTTACCTTTCCTGTAAGTCAATCTTATTATATGATGTTTGAAAGAACAATTTGACGTGTGTGCATGGGTGTGTGCAAACGTGCATAAGTGTGTGCATCTTACTGAGAATTATGTCAACATGTGGTTCAGGTCGTACAGATTATACATCATTATTATTTCCATTCTGACACTACAACTCAATTTCCTTCTGCAAGTCCCTACTACTGTCTAACTAGCCTGCTTCTATGTATTGCTATGTCCCTTACAGGTTTATATATCTGAGCAAGAACATACCACCACAGCTAGTACAAGACTGAAAAAGTAAGTCAAATGCTATCCAACCATTCAATATAATACTATATAAATTACGATAACTATATGAATTACAATTAAATAATAATGAGGATAAATCTTAGTTTGTTTTTTTAAAGCATTGTCCAGAAACCACCAATACAACAATGTGGCCCAGGTTGTGACAAGTTCCACAGGCAGCTGCTTACCTGGAAGAGTTCTTTAAATGAGGGGTGGACCATCGGATTGGGCACGAAGGGGAGGGCATAGAAGGGAAGAAACTCTGTAGTCTGGCTCAGGGCTGCCCCTTTTGTCTCCAGGTAGGTTTTGAAATAAGAAATCCTCTCATCAAGCTCCTGTTTGTCCTAGAAGAAGGAAGACGTGTGCTCAGGGTCTCTGGCGTCAGTCCTCCTGTTCACCTCTGTGAGGCTCCTAGGTCCCAGCAACGGCACCCATTGCTCCACCCAGCCCGACAGGCACACTGCTCCAGTGTCTGACATCACTTTGGACAGGAATGCTAGAGGACCAACTGGTATTTTACATCACTAGTACCACTTTCTCACATCCATAGAAAGCTCCACAAACATCCTTTTCAGTGTTGGAACCGACCACCTTGTCTATTAGATGTGCCCATCACTTCTGCTTTCCAGACACAAACATCTGTCTGCATTCCCATGTTTCTAAAGGGAAATGACACATCTCTGTAGTTTCCTGACACAGAAGCTAAGGACGGACCATGCCTGCCTCTATCACTGTTCCAAGCACAGCCCAGTTTGGGGAGCCCCTCCTCTCTGGCCCTAAGGGGACACTGAGGCTTTAGCACAGGGACTTTTCTGGGTACTTTTTCCCCACCACACAGATCCCACCTTCCTCTCCCCATCTGACTCAGCCTGTGCCATGAGGTTCTCTCTTGAGCACTGGGCTTAGAAAATAGTTAAGGCTGACTTTCATATTATATCAAAACAGAAAAAGCTTTAAACAGAAATAAGGTGGAACAAAACAACAACAAAAAGAAGAAGCAGCACAGGAAGTCTGTCATGGCCACTGTGTCACTTAGAGGAGCGGCTTTCCAAGAATGGCCACGTCACAGCTCCCTCAGCTCTGTTCCCTCCACTGTGGCCCTGACGTTCCAGTGAGTTCCCACAAGAACTCAGGGCAGTGAAGTGGGTTTGGCCTAATGCTGCTTAAATTATAATGTTAATTTTGGTCCCCAAAACTGCTTATAGGAATGTCTGCACATAAGATATTGAGGGACCCTACCACCAGTTGGTTCCTATTGGTAAATAAAGATGCCAGCAGCCAATGGCTGGGCAGGGCAGACAGAGGAGGGACTTTAGGATTCCCCAGCATGGGACACACACACACACACAGAGAGAGAGAGAGAGAGAGAGACAGAGAGACAGAGACAGAGACAGAGACAGAGACAGAGACAGACAGAGAGAGACAGAGAGAGGCAGAGAGACAGAGGGGGAGAGACAGAGACAGAGACAGAGACAGAAGAGAAGAGAGGAGAGCCATGAGAGGAGCATAGGACAGACTACACTGTGAAGGAGAGGAGGGTGAGAAGGCCGAAATGTAGTATAGAGGGAAAGCAGCCCTATGGAGGGGCAGGGTGTGGGGAGCTGCCTAGAAGGTAACAGGGCAACAAAGATAAAGTGTAGCTTAGGAGGGTGTTAATTCAGGTATACTGGAGGGAAGTGTTTGTTAGCTGTGGGGAGGTTTAAAAGTGCACATCAAATTTAACTGGCATGTGTGTATGTCTTTCATTCGTGAATCCAGAGCTCCCGCCAGGAGCCAAAGCAGTTTAACTAATTCACTGCTACAGGGCAGTGTTCCTATGAGTGAGTGATCTAATGCCAGCTCTGTCCTCTGCTGTTCCGTCTGTAACTGGAGGCTCATCCACCGCGTGGGCTCGGCACTCCAGCCATCTACCTCGCTTTCCGTACCTCCAGCCAACCTAGGAAAAGGCAGCAGATACTAAATTCAAGCCCACAGGCCTTCTCTACACACAGGCACACTACTTCTCCAATACTTGCTTTGAAATGTATGGTCTAGGTCTTCTCTTAGACACACCAAGTTACCCAATAAAGCCAACTTACTGGATGAGTCTCCAAGACTCAGACACCTGAGGTATTTAAAAGGAAAACAACTTAACTTTGATGACGGAAATTACAAATTCTCCATATAAATTAGAAAATAATCTTCTGAGAATGAAGTCAAAAATCATTTCTAGGGGCACAAAATGCAACATGATAAAATGGTCACAAGCCTACACCCATGCTTCCTTGAACTCCGTGAAGGAAGCATGTTAGCTAGCTCAGACTGACCCGAACCCTACGCAGCCTACCGGCCGGCCTCCACAGTACTTGAGAAGGTAGATGGCGAAGTGGATGTGAAGGTAGAACTCCAGCTTCTGGGCCAGGGAGTCAGTGTCTCTGATAGAGCTGGGAACGTGCCCCTCCCACAAGTCAAAGAACGCCTTCTGGTCTCCACTGTCAAACGCTGCCACCAGATCCCTCTGCAGAAGAAGACATAAGGATTCGGGTCAAAGGCAGGCATGGTGATGGGAGAAAAAAAGAAAGAAAGAAGGAAGGAAAGAAATCCAAAAGAAGAAAAAAAGAACTCTAGTCAAATAAGATGCTCATTCTCCTAATACCCCAAACTCACCACCCACCCATGCTAGATACCTACACACTCTCCCAGAGGCTCCTTATGCAAGCCCTGTGACAACTCCTAGATTTCCAGCCTTGGAACACCCAACCTGGGCTCTCTGAGAGCATGAAATGCTAAGGCCTTCAAAGAGTTCTGAGGCTGGAGGACTCATGGGCATGGGAATGTATTCAAGTCTCCCTTGAGTGCTACAAACTTCCACAGTGGGGTACAACTGTTTCAGAACACTGCCTTACCCCGAGCTGCTACCATCCACTCAATACAAACCCACAACTTTTTAAAGGGAGCCCAATAATGAGTTTCTACGTCCTCCAAACCAGCTTGGAAAAGCTGAGGGCAGCCTGTTAGCCACTGTGGAGGGGCGCTGCCAGAACAAAGCACAGGCAGCCATGCACAGCCCCCCAGTTGTCTGGGGGAACCTGGTCAGAGGCTCCTCGATTTCTTGTAAAGGAAGAATACAATGGTGAAGTGACTGCACCCAGCGCTGTGCTGCTGGGCAAGCCTCAGCCCCATGCTCCCCTCTGCTGGGCTAACCTCAGCCCCATGCTCCCCTCTGCTGAGCTCCCTGCGAACCCTGCCAGGCATTCTGGGGAGGTGGAGAG
This sequence comes from Mus pahari, assembly GCF_900095145.1. Taxonomy (NCBI): domain Eukaryota; kingdom Metazoa; phylum Chordata; class Mammalia; order Rodentia; family Muridae; genus Mus; species Mus pahari. The sequence continues at coordinate 63,580,781 of NC_034594.1, read as the reverse complement.
TTCTGTGACTGTGTGGACTGTGGAGACTGAGTGCAGACTTAGCTCGTATTTTAAGGCTTAGAGTCATGTCATTTTTTCAAAAATGTCTTGGCAGACTCTACATATCAAATGGTCCACCTACAGTTTTTCTAGATTCTATATTTGTAAATCTAAAATCACAGATTTCCTATGTCCTTACCATTGCATCTGTACATGGAAATGGCCCCTGCTTTAAAACAACCTCTATGCGGGCTGGTGAGATGGCTCAGCAGGTAAGAGCACCTGATTGCTCTTCTGAAGGTCTTGAGTTCAAATCCCAGCAACCACATGGTGGCTCGCAACCATCCGTAACAAGATCTGACTCCCTCTTCTGGAGTGTCTGAAGACAGCTACAGTGTACTTACATATAATAAATAAATAAATCTTTAAAAAAAAAAAAAACAACAACCTCTATGCATAAACCGACCCATTGTACTTCTGGTTGCAAACTGATCCTCTGTTAGCCAGGGCCACCAAGATAAGACTGCATACACAGCACTAGTCTCAGAAAGCACAATGCTGCTGGAACTCGGCCTAAGAATGGCAGCTTAAGGCAACCATCAGTTAGTAGATTTTGCTTATTACTACTGCAGACATTTTTGTGGTCTGAGTTTCTAAAAAACATTTTCATTACATCTATTTAGCAAGACAGTGTGTGTGTAACTGTATGTGCATGTGTGTGGTGTGTTGGCACACGTGCCTTAATGTGTATGTAAAGGTCAAAAGACAACCTTTGCCTCCTGATCACAGGAATCAAACTCAGGCCCTGAGGGCTGGGAGCAAGTGTGCTTATTACCCACAGAGCCTGGATTCTCTTGTCTTGCTTTCCCAATCTTCCTGCCTCAGTTTCCTGAATCCTGCGGATAGGGCGTGTGCCGCCACCCTCCTCTTATGCTCCAAGCTACCTGTCTGGGAATTCTATCAGTGGGGCATGATGAAAGAGTGGTGTGTGCTATAGTACGATAATATACAGTATAATCTATAGCTACTGGCTGGATAGCCAAGACATATAAATATTAAACACACAAACACCAGAAAAGAACACATGTTAGCAAAGACGGATAAAACTGAAAACTTCTATATTACTGGAGGGGGTTCTGCCTACATGTAAGTCTAGGCCCATGTGCATGTGCATGTTTGGTACCTGCAGAAGCCAAAAAGGGGGTGTCAGATCCCCTGGAACTGGACTTACAGATCGTTATGAGCCACCATGTGGGTGCTGGGAATTGAACCTGGGCCCTCTGGAAGAGGAGCCAGTGCTCTTAGCTGCTGAGCTATCTCTCCAGCCTTCTCTGTTGTTCTTTGATAGTGACCATCTTAATGTGATACATTGTGGTTCTTAGTGCATGCCTCTGATAGCTTTGGGTCTATTTTGATCTAACATGAAAGAACTTGCAATTTTCTGTCATCAGCGTCCTCACAGCTGAAGCCAAGCGAGGCCTTACCTGGATTATGAGCGACTTGGAGTCCTTCTTTAATGACCCACCGACAGTTTTACACAGTGGCTTTCCTTTTACTTTGCATTCTTTTGAAAATGTCTTCAAGGTGTCTTCAAATTCAGCAAAATCTAAATACTGGAAATGAGGAAATTCAGGAACAAAAAAATAAAATCCAAATACTGTAATAAAACAAAGGTCAAATACCCTGAACACATACTCTCTAATGCAGACCTACAAAAGACCAACAGGAATATGCTCAAAACCACACCCATGAGAATGTCTGCCATCAGGAAGACAAGACCTGGGGATGGTTCAGCTCATGGTGCTCTTCCATCACGTCTGACTCCCAGCGCCAGGATCAGGAGGCTCACAGCCAGAGGAACCAACCTCCTTTTCTGGTGTCCACTGCACGTGCACTCAAATGCACATAGATGTACACTAACACATAAATCATAAAATAAGTCTTCAAAAAGACAAGCGCTAACAGTGACAAAGGAAGTAGAGGGAAGGGAACCTTCTATACTGCTGATGACAATGGAGACCAACCTGGCTATGGATGGAGAGTAATGGGGGGATGGGGGGTACCTTAGAAAAGTAAAGAGAGAGAGAATAATAATAAACAATATGTGTAATATATATTGCATACATGTATGCAACTGTCAAGTAACAAGTCATTCAACAAAAAATCTGAACTAGGCTATGACCCAGCAATCTTTTTTTCTGAGTGTATATAGAAAATAAAATGTATTTCTACAAATGCTATTCACACATGAATAGTTCCACAACATTATTCAAATCACCCAAGACATGGGACGAACCTAAATATCCGTCAACAGATGAGTGGATTAGAAAATGTACACACTAATATTACAACCTTAGGAAATCGTGCCCCTGGTAACATGGATGCATGGGGGTGGGGGGCAGTATACATGAGATAGTCCAGGCAGAGACGGATAAGACTGTACATACATGTGGAATCTAAAGTCACACTCACAGAAGCAGACAGCACAGTGGCAGCTGCCAGAGGCTGAGACAACATTTTGGCCAAAGGATAAATTTCAATTATGCAAAATGAGTAAAGCCAATATGGTGGCTACAGCTAATCACACTGTGATAACAACACTGTGAAGCACATTTAGAATTTGCTAGGAGCGTTCTTAACACAGTCAGAGGAAGAAAAGAATGGGAGGAAACATGGGATAGGTGTATTTAATTAGCCTGATCAGCAATCACATCATACTGTCAATCAATACATATGTTGAAACATCGAGCCATAAATGTACACCTTTTTGTCAAGTACATATAGAAAACACGTGCCCACGGATTCCAGATAAGTAAACAATCTCCTGGGGCTGACACTACAGGCTATGACCCACCCTACATGCATTCTGGGAACCAAACCTGGGTCTGCCCCATCAGCACTAGATGCTCTTAACCGCTGAACCATCTTTCCAGCCCTGTCATCTTTATTATTAAGAGAAACTAAAGTAATGAAGGCTGGAAAGACGCTGATGTGATGGGCAGGGGTCTACAGCTTTTGGGTGACTAGGATCCACTTGAACCAGAATTAGAAATAACGTTTTGCTAGTAGGAGAATATAAACGCATTGAAAACGGACAACGTCAGCAGCGAGGCCCTTGCAGAGTGCTCCCACTCTCAAGAACAATGCTCTAAAACGGTTCTTCAGTTGGTATCAGTCACATCGTGTTCTACCTGTTCTAAACCATGGCTGGGTCCCCTGGCTGGCCGTCTAGTCCTTGTAGTTCCAGTCACAGAAATGTACTCAGCAGCACCACCACTGTGAACACTGTTGCCTGTCCAATGTGGAGACCATCTTTCCTCCAGTGTCTCTTGAGGCATAGCTGACAGTTCACTCACACTGAACAGCCTCAGCCTCCACTTTTTCAGCTCCAAACCTCAGAGGGCCTGCCTGGGTCCCGCTCTTCAAAAGCTTTCAGTGTAGCAAATCTAAATGGCCGAGAGTTAAAGCTGACCTACAGCACATGCCTGTAATCCCAGCACCGGAAACAGAGGCAGGAGGAAAGCCATTTCAAGGTCATCTCTGGCTACCTATCAGTTTCAAGGCTATTCTGGGTTATATGAGACCTAATCAAACACAACACACTTGCATGCACATGAGTGGGTGAGGTGGAAAATCATGTAATGATTAAAAGAAATACTGCAATTCAGAAATATATCACACATTATTTTTTATATAGTCATTTATTCATTTAATTTGTTTTGATAACCAGATGTCTGCACAAAGCCCAGACTGACCTGCAGAAGCCTCTCAAGGGCCGGGTTTCATGTATAAGCCTGCTACATTTTAAAGATGTATTTATTCTATTTTATGTGTGCAGGCAGCTTATCTGCAGGTATATCTGAACACTACATGCATGCAGCATTCACAAAGCCAGAAGAAGATATCAAATCCTTTCAAACTGGAATTACAGACAGCTGCTAGCCACCATTTGGGTACTGGGACCCAAACCTGGGTCCTCTGGAAGAGCAGTCAGTGCTTTGAGCCACTGAGCTATTCTTGCTGCATTTTAATTTTCATTTTAAAGCTTTATTCATTTTTTTCATTTTTATGTGTATGAGTATTTTGCCTACATGTATTATGTGCGCCACATCCATGCCCAGTATCCAGAGAAGCCAGAAAAGGGTGTTGGGTTCCCTGAGACTAGAATTCCTGATGGCTGTAAGTCCTCATGTGGGTGCTGAGAATCAAACTTGGGTCCTCTGGAAGCAGCCAGTGATCTTAACTTCTGAGCCATCTCTCCGGTCCCACTACATTTTAAAATACATGTTTTGGGGACCTGAGTTCCAATCCCAGACCCCACAGAGGGTGACTCACAAATACCTTCAACTTCAGCTCCAGGAGATCCGTGCTCCACTCTGGTCTCTGTGAGCACTCGCACACACAATGCAAACAGCCTTACAGACATAAACACACAAATAATCTTTTTAAAAAATGCTTTTCTGTGACTGTGTTTCATGTAAGTACCTCTTTCACTAATCCAAGTAATTCAGATTCATGAGCCAGGATATCCCCCATGGTGAACGGTTACTGGTAATTCGCACAGCAGAAATCTCTGAGACAAAAAAAAAAAAAAAAAAAGGTTAATTTAAGCCACTGTGAAATCACAAGTGGGTAGCTGTGGTGGACACAGTAATCCCCAGAACCTGTGACTGTGGGGCAGTGGGAGGTCACATGACCAGGGGATTTAAAGTACAGGTAGGGTTACGATAACTAATCAGCAGTCCTTCAATCACAGAGATGAGCCTGGATTACTAGGGCTAGAGAATCCCTGAGGAAAAGGAGGCAAGATGCAGAAAGAGGAGGGTCTGGTCACTTCAGGTTTTGAAGAGGTAAGGCAGGAGCTGGGAGGCAGGGCACTGCCCTCTAGCTTGTCCTGAAAGGAACAGTTGGCTGCCAAGGCCTGAATCTAACACACTCATCTGAGTCCCCTTAATAGAGGTCCGATCAAATTCTTTATGTGGCTCTCCACCAGAAATGCTGGCAATCGGGAGGGAAGGGTGACATGCACACACGCCTGTGATCCCCACACATGGAGGTGTAGTAACCCACAGATGAAAGCAGGCTCCTTAGGCCCATCTCTCTAAGCCTTTGGTAGCTCTCCACTCATCTGTTGACTTGAACCACACTGGCCAAACGGAAACTCCCTGATGCCCACAATATACCTGCCTTCAGGGACCTGCATGTCCACAGTTCCGTCTGATTTGATGCTCTTTCTGCAAACATCTACATCTTGTTAGGTCTCTGCTTAAAGGTACCCACCCAGAGAGACTTGGGAAAACACCCCATCTGGCCCATTACTCTCCAGCCGTCTGTGCCTCGGATTCCCAGAGGAACTCCCCACTGGTTGACTTCAATGTCCTCTCACTGATGCTCCTGCATCAAAATCCCCTTCATAACTCAAGGCAAGCATTGTGTGTGCTAAGCCCCAAGATGCCTGTTAGACACCCTGGTCCAGACAGGCCTGGAGCTGGATGGAAAGAGAGTCAGGGAAGAGAATAAGAGCGAGAGCCCAGGTCACCGCCTCATTAGAAGCAGAGTAATGGTTTGAAGAAAGGGGAAGGTAGGAACCACACTGACTAAAGCAACGTGGCAGGGTACCCAGAATTCTGAGTTCACTTCTGAGTTCACGGAAGTTATGTGGATGGACACAGGATAGCAGCCAGCAAGCAGCACTCCTCCATGGCCTTAGCATCCATATCGGCTCACACGACCTTGATCTGCCCTGCCTCACTTCCTTTGATGAACAAAGATGTGGAATCTTAAGCAAAATAAACCCTTTCTTGCCCTATGTTGTTTCTGGTCATACTATTTCATCACAGCAAGAGAAACCCTAACTAGGACAGTTCCCCACTTCACGGGCAAACTCAGTCTCTCCAGAGCTAGGATTAAATTTATGCTGATACTGCAGAAGAATGTGCAGAAGTTGGGTCTTTCCTTCCGAAGTGTGGATCCTGGGGTTCCAAGTCATCAGGCTTGGTCAGCAAGTGAATATCTCTTGTGAATTCAAGGAAACCCTTGAACCTTCTGTGTTGGATGGATGTCCTATCTCCTTAGCTCAGTTAACTTAGTCCAAACAACCTCTGGGTTAAGAATCTACTTTGTGGAGAAAGAAGTAAACTGTTCGTAGTGTTCTGGCACGCGGTGACAATGCCATCTCTCCATCTGCGAGAGATTCAGGCCTACAGCTGGCTGGATAAGGAGAAGATGAATTTGTCCTGCAAGTAACATGCTTCCACTTAGACTCAGTGAAGTCTGAGCGTGTCCTGGGCGCTGGGAAGGAAGACTACTAATGAAAACTATGGGGAGAAAGGGACCTAAATGCCCCCAGGCCACGAGATCGTGCTGCCAATGCTCAGTGAGAAGGCCCGGGGCCACTCCAAGTCCGCTCCACCGCAGCGGAGTCGGGGGCTCCTGGGGGAAGCAATAGGATGCTCAAGCGGCCGCCTCGGGCCCTGGCCAGGAAGGAACCGGGATCGACGCGGCGAGCCCTCCAGGCGACGATCCCAGGCCTGCGTCGAGGGTGCAGCCGCAAGGAGGGCCGCGCTTACCTGCGGCGGGGCTCTGCGCTCACTCCTCCGGACCGCCAGCTCGCCTGCCGTCACCCCGGCAACCGCTACCGCTAGCCGAAGTCACGTGAGGCGACTCGGCCAATCTTGCAGGGCGATGACGCCGCGGAGCATCCTGGGTGGGAGAGAGGTCAGTACCGGAAGTGAGGCCGTCTGCCTGTGTAGGATCCGAGCACCACGTCCACCTACGACCGAGTCTTCCAGGGATTATTAGAGACACTTTTGTCTTTTCCGTGTGAATTTAGGTTTGTAAAACAAAACAAATTGCGAGGCCGGCGAGATGGCTTAGAGCTAAAGGCGCGTTCCTCCAAGCCGGACGAAGGGAGTTTGATTCCAGGGCGTGCATTAAATATTACTCAGAGTTCTGGCCAGCCCACTGCCCTGAGTGTATTGAGAGCTACTACAATTAATCTCTGATCCAAAGTCAGTGCTTAAGGCCAGAGAAAACCTTTCCCCTCCCTCGGAGTGCTGAGGCTTTGTGGTAGAAGTCTCTATTACCACTTTCCCGGCCTTCAAAAAGTGGGAGCCTCCCAAGGCTGTCCAGAGGAGAAGGGAGGTGCCCTCGCTTTTAAAGAAGTTCTAGGATGGGCGGAGGCCCCATCTCCTGAGCTCTCTGCTCTGTCAATGCTTTTGTGAGTTAGGATGTCTTCTAACTAAGGCTATATTTAGGGAGAGAGTACTATGTCCTATGGCCTGTCCAGGTAATATGGCTTGAAAATAATTTCCCCTAGATGTATTCTCAGTTAGCTGTGTGCCAAGTGTTACCAGATGAAATATAGAACAGCCAATTAAGTAAATATAAGAGTGGGGATGATGTGTTATTACAGCTCATCTCCTATGGAAGAGTTACAAGCTATCTTTAGCAAACATTTTTAGTCCCTTACACAATGAGTCAGGCGCTAGGGTGGGTCAATTGAGATGAGCCAGTTTTAGTGGTCTTCGGTTTCTCAGGCTGAAGGTAAAAGAACAGAGAACTCTATGCTGGGCTTTGTTTCTAGGGGTCTCAAAACACATTGAGTTGGGGTCTTACAGACAGAATGGACTACATGATGTAGAGCCCTCTGGGGCTAAAGAGAAGACTTGTTAAGAGCACTTCTGGAGGACAGGGGTTCGATTTCCAGCACCTACATCGCAGCTTATAACCATCTGCACTTAAAGTTTCAGGATATCTGATACCTCCTTTTGGCTTCCAAGGGTACTGCATACACCAGGTATGAAAACACGCATGCAAGCCAAATGAACATACTAGTAAATAAATAAAATTTAGGGATAGAGAGATGGCTCAGTTGTTAAAAGCTTCCAGAGGACCCAGATTCCATTCTCATAACCCTCTGATGGTTCACAGCCATCTGTCACTCCAGTTTCTGGGAATCTGATACCCTCTTCTGGACACCACAAGCATTGCACAAGCATGGCACACAAACAGACAAGGACACAAGAAGATAAATGAATGTAAATATTTTGTTGGTTGGTTGAGACAGGGGTTCTCTGTGTAGCCCTGGCTTTCATGAAACTCACTCTCTAAGCCAGGCTGGCTTTGAATTCAGAAATCTGCCTGCCTCAGCCTCCCAAGTGCTGGGATCAAAAGTGTGCGCCACCACTGCCCAGCAACAAATAAATGCTTAATAACTGTAAAATGTCTAAAAAGGGGGAGGATCCTCAGAACTCACACTGCTGGGGAGAGCAAACCTAACCCAGGCCTTTGTGCCTCTGAGCTCTGGCCTGCACAAACACCTCCAGAGAGCAGAAAGATGGCTCAGCTGGCAAACTGGCCTCTCTGTAAGAGTGAGGCTCTGAGTTCAGCTCTCCATCACCCACATAGAAGCCAGGTCTGCTAGTGCTAGAGTCACTGGGGGAGGAAGGCTGAATAGGAACGGCCCTGGAGCTCTGTGATAGTTTGTATATGCTTGGCCCAGGGAGTCGCACAATTAGAAGGTGTGGCCTTGTTGGCGTAGGTGTGTCACTGTGGGTGTGGGCTTTAAGACCCTCACCCTAGCTGCATGGAAGTTAGTCTTCTGCTAGCAGTCTTCAGATGAAGATGTAGAACTCTCAGCTCCTCCTGCATCATACCTGCCTGGATGCTGCCATGTTCCCACCTTGATGATAATACACTGAACCTGTGAACCTGTCAGCCAGCCCCAATTCCTAATTAAATGTTGTCCTTATAACAGTTGCCTTGGTCATGGTGTCCATTCACAGCAGTAAAACCCAAACTAAGACAAGCTCTTTGGCCAGCCAGCCTAACGAAATCGATGAATTCCAGGTTCACCGAAAGACCTTGCCTTAAACAAATAAAATGAAAAACAATCAAAGAAGGTGTTTTTATGTCTGCCTTTGGCCTCCATATTCATCTGAAAGCACATGTACACACACACACATAGACCACACACACATACACATAGACCACACACACACACATGCAAAACCACATGGAACCCTCCAGAGTTAATCACTTCTAGATGTGTCTGCCTGACTGCTGAGATCTGCTCACTGTGTGAAGCATCCCTCTCCAGGTTGGCAACTATGGATTCCGTGTAATCTGACAGCAACCAGGTTGAGTTATAGTTGCCGTGATTACCCTTGAGTAATCCTGGTTGGTTTCCCACAAATAGTTTCTCAGCATACCATAAATAGTCAAATCCACAAGAGTGGTATGTGGACCTGGAGAACTGGACCCTGGTGCCAGGAATATGTCTGGCTCTTTGATACTGGCTTGAAATAAACCAGGTACATTCCAGCTTGAATGAGGTCACTTTGGTCCTGACTGCTGTATGAAGTGCCATCGGTTGACCCATATTGTAGGACTCTGCCTGGGCTTGCTGGAAGTTGTACTTCTTTCAGTAAATCTCCAGTAAGCTCAACTCTATACAACCGATCGGTCTGCCGCATTCTGTCACCAGGCACCTTGTGCCAGCTCTCAAACTCTGGGACTGACTTGTTTCAGAAGAGTAACACACCCAACTCATCTCCCTCCCTGACCACAGAGATGAGCAGACTCTGTGCTCATTGGGGTTAAATTTACTCCATCCATTTAGCCACAGTGATTGGTTGAGAATGAGCATGTGACCTGTTGGAACAAGTCCAAACCGAGTCAGTAAACATTCTTCCTAGGGACTTTTCTACTGAAATGTGTTCATGAATGCCAATGTAAAGTGGCACCCAGCAAAGTCTACAGTCATGTTCTTCACCACATGGAAAAGCCTGAGAAAATTAAACCATTCCCAGGCTGGAATCCAAAGAACAAGCCTGCTTCCATCTTAGGTTTAAAAGCCATTTTATAGCCAGGCGTGGTGGCACACGCCTTTAATCCCAGCACTCAGGAGGCAGAGGCAGGCAGATTTCTGAGTTCGAGGCCAGCCTGGTCTACAAAGAGAGTTCCA
>NC_034594.1:63552515-63570729 GCF_900095145.1 Mus pahari | reverse complement strand
ACAAACTAGGTTCATTCCTGTTTATAATTAGACCTCTTTTTCTCAGGGAGTGGGCTATGCCCCTCCTGTAACCTTAACTACAAATGGTTCTGTATCGAATGTTCCAGGAATGGCAATCACGTCTTTGTTTCAAAAAGTTGTTTATAACCATCTTGCAACCCTACACTTGTTTTGAAAGGTTATATGGCCACCTATGACTACCTTGTTATGACTAGCTGTTGCTATGACTACCTTGTTATGACTAGCTGTTGCTATGACTACCTTGTTATGACTGTTGCTGTGACTACCTTCCTATGCCCACCTTTGCGGCCATGTCTCTGAGGAGGTCATCAGGACTAACTTGTTATGCTTATGTTCTGTTCCTGTGACCCCCTCCTATTTTGGCCACCAAATCCCCTACCCCTGTGCTGTAGAAAGCCTTGTCTTCCTCACATCCAATGCTGACCGCTCAAACCCTGCCTTAGGGGGAGGAAACCTGCGGACACAAATACAAAGGCTTGCTTTAATTGTTTGCTTTAGTTAATGTGGCCATGATGTTTGGGGTCTGCACTCTCTCCCATCTTTGGGTTTGGTAGGCCCCGGGTTCCTGGAGCTGTACCATTCTGACAGCTCCTCCATCCATTCTGTGAGCCACACTATCTCCAACAATCTCCGATCCACTGTTGCTCCTCCATCCAGACCCCATTACAGATGGTTGTGAGCCACCATGTGGTTGCTAGGAATTGAACTCAGAACCTTTGGAAGAACAGTCGGTGCTCTTAATTATTGGGCCATCTCTCCAGCCCTGCATATGTCTTTCAAATGGCAAAAGAGACTAGTTTTGTGACACTAGATGTGTGGAGGCTTTCCTGCTATATATCAAGTAATCTCGGGCAGACACAAGCTGGGTGTGCACTAAATCAGGTCTGATAGCAACCTAGAACTGCAGTCAGATCCATCGGGTATGGGCGCAGTCTACAGGAATGCCTGCACAGTTCAGACGCCAATCACAAGTAACAGGCTAGCTCTTGTGCTCTCACCAAATGACTCTATATCAAGTTCTCTGGCCCCACTCCTTGGGTTCTATGCAGCTGCCAGGATGGCTTATTAAATTCAGGGAAGCATGTTTACTGGTTCATTATAACGAACATTGATAACAATACGTAGGAATACGGGCAAGGAAAAGATGGGGGCCTCTTGTGAGCTCCTACACGGTTCAGAAGTCAAAAGTAGGAATTTGGGATTTTTTTCTTAGTTTTTCTAGACAGGGTTTCTCTGTGTAGCCCTGGCTGGCCTGGAACTTTGTAGACCAGGCTGGCCTGGAACTCAGAGATTTGCCTGCCTCTGTTTCCTAGGTACTGGGATTAAAGGTGTGTGCCGCCACCACCACCACCTTGCTGGGAATTCAGGACTTTTTATGGAGGCTGCCTTATTATTAATTGTGGAAAGTTTTCAGCCTCTAATTATGGTGTTCTCTTTCTGGTGGGCAGTCTCTAGCCAGGAGCCTGCAGAGGGTTACCTCATTAGAGTGTAGACACACCTATCACCTGGGAAAGTACAAAAAATTAGAAGATCTGTGTCAGGAAGGAGGGGAGGGTCTATGTTCAAGACCAAAATCTCTATTAGTTACCATGTTGTTTGAACGAACTCCAAGTGACTTCTGCAATGGAGGGTTCAATTTTTAAGATTTATTTTTGTTCCTACTTCCTGGTATGTCTGTGTGAATATATATCATGTGTCACAGAGTCCAGATGAGGTTGGTTGATTTCCTAGATCTGGAATTACATGTGGTAGCGAGGCACATGATCTGGATGCTGGGACCCAAACCCAGGTCTTCTGGAACGGCGGCAAGCACTGTTAACCATCTTCCCAGTCTCTGGAGAAGAGGCTTCTTGGCAGCAACTCAATTTCTCAAGGATCTGGGTCAGCTTTGGAAACATACACTTTTTTGTGAATGTGGGTGTTATGGTTTGAGTTTGAACTCCCCCGGCACTGCCTCCCACACCACGCATGCGCAGACTCCTGTTTCCGGATGGTGGTTCCCTCACCCGAGGCACAGTTTTGGATGGACTTTTGAAAGAGTTAGAAGGTGTGGTCTGGATGGTGGAGGTAGGTCATTGGTGCTGGACCTCTGAAGGTCTCACCAAATCCTGTTTCCGGCCTGGGACTCTGTGTTTCCTATCCCGATGAGACATGATCACTCACCACTAAAAGCTGCTGTTGAATGAATGCCTCCCTGGCTCCATGCTGGACGGAGCCCCTCTGAAACTATGAGACCAAACGGAACTTTCCGCCGGGCGGTGGTGGCGCACGCCTTTAATCCCAGCACTTGGGAGGCAGAGGCAGGCGGATTTCTGAGTTCAAGGCCAGCCTGGTCTACAGAGTGAGTTCCAGGACAGCCAGGACTATACAGAGAAACCCTGTCTCGAAAACAAACAAACAAACAAACAAACCAAAAAACGGAGCTTTCCTCCCTAAAGTGGTTTGGTCACAGTGACTCAGGAGTAGCTAAGAGATCAGTCCTGGCACAAGTCCATACCATCTGGTACAATTAACATGTTTACATTGTCATGCTTCCTCAGTTATGTTTCTTGCCTCTTAGGACTTCTTTTGAATCTTAGGACATCCACGTGAGACATAAAGATTATTTACTAATTATTTTTAATTTATTGCATTTAAGTGTGTGTGAGAGACACAGAGAGAGAGAGAGAGAGAGACAGAGAGAAAGAACAACTTGCAGGAATTGGTTCTTTCCTTCCACCTGTGGACCGCAAGGATCAAACTCAGGTTGTCAAGCTAGGAAGGCTACGTAGCCAGCATCTTTATCAGCAGAGCCCTCTTGCTGGTCCTGTTTATTTTTTCATATGTATGTGTGAATTTATGTGCACTATATACATACAGGAGCCAGAAGAAGCTATAATAGGGTGTTGGGTCCCCTGAACGGGAGTTATAGCAGATGATTATGAGTTGCCGGATGTGGGTGCTAGGAACAGAGCATAGGGCCTCTCAAAGAGCAGTAAGTGCTCATAACCCTTGAGCCATTTCTCCAGCCCCCTAACTACTCAGGTTTGCAGCTTCCTCTGCTCCGTGCTGGAGTGTCTCTGTCCTCACTGTCCCGTGGGTTCCATGCAGTCTACTGAGCCAAATGGCTCACCCTCTGGGCTCTTAGAACTTGCCATAGCACTCATTTGCTTTCCAGTTTTTTTTTTAACTTATTTTATTAGATATTTTCTTCATTTGCATTTCAAATGCTATCCCGAATGTCCCCTATACCCTCCCCCCAATTTTCCAGGTTTTTGCCTGACCTTTCTAGCTTTCTCAGAGCAGGACAAATCCTAACAGTGGGCCCAAGAAAACAGCTCAAAATATTAATTATGAAATCTTCAAATATATGCAGAAGAAATGACTGCTTTAATGAATCCCTATAAACTCATTTCTCAGGTTCTAGGATTATCAAGACATTGCTGCTGGGAAAAACTTGACCTTAGAGAAAATCCTTCAATATGCAGAACACTTCAGCCAACACCTTCAGCTACACTATGGACATTAAAGGCTCTGGCTGAGTTCTGCATTTAGGGGTTAGAAAACCATCGGTCTTTTGCCTTCTGTGGCCCCAGCCCTGAGCACTCTAGTGGGGCATGTGAGGGTGGAGGGAAGGAGAGGTTGGAGAATGGTCCTCTGTGGCATGCTCCATAATGTAAGAATAGCTTCATTTATTTTTATTTATGTGCCTGTGTCTGTGTAAGTGTAAGCCACATGTGTGTAAAGGCCAGAAAAGGGCACCCGATCTCCTGGGGCTGCAATTATAGGCAGAACCACTAACAAGGGGGCTGGGAACGGAACTCTAAGCTCCTGAAAGACCAGAGCGCTTGCTTGCACATGTGTGCTTGCGCACGTGCTCTCTCTCTCTCTCTCTCTCTCTCTCAAACATATTTTCTCTTTTTTTAATAAGATTCATGTATTTGTTATTTTATGCATATGAGTATTTTGCTTGCATGTTTGTGAGCTCCATGTGTGCCTGGTCCCCTTGGAGGTTCTCAGAAGAGGCCCATTGAGGTCCCCTGGGACTGGAGTTGTGGACAGCTATTAGCTGCCATGTAGATACTGGGGATATCTAAAATAGCAGATAGTCACCTTAACCTCCGAGTCATCTCTCCAGCCCTAGAACGCATCCTTTTCAAAGATATCTTATATTACAGCTTAACTGTCTACTATGTATGTATGTGTAAAGTATGCATGGTATTTGGGGGAGTCAGATCATTCCACCATGTTGATCCCCAGGATTGAACTTAAGTTGTTAGGCCTGGAGACAGATGCCTTTATCCACTGAGTCATCTCATCGGCCCCATATATTTGTCTTTGTAGCTGTAGCAAGCGATTGCCAGGCCCTGTTAGAGGGCGATGAGTCCAGATCACAAGCAGAGAGAGGACTGACTGGTAATTGTCACTCCTTTGCACTGGATGAAAGGCTAAAGCCACCTAGATTGAGCACAGGAAGCCTAAGTAGCTGTGGTCTGGGCTGTCTGTGAGCTTTTGTAGGCAAGGCCTACAAAAGAACACGTCTGAGTAAGCTCTGGGCCTGAATCCAATCCGTGGGTGGAGAAGAACCCCCTGAAATCCCAGGTAGAAATCTAGAGATGAGTTACAGTAAGACGCTGCTTAGGGTAAACTGGATCCTTCCAGGAAACTTGAATCCAAGTCACAGTGCAGAAATTCATGACATGGTTGGGCATGTGCACGTGTGACTGTAACTCCAAGAAATCTGAGACAGACGGAACATGAATTTGAGACCAGCCTGGGCTACCTAGAGAGGCACTGTCTCAATTTACCTTCTCCTCCCCAACACACAAAAATAACCTCTCCCTCCCGCCCAGCAAAACACCTTGAGTGTCAGGGATTTGGACCTTTTTGGGTCTTCCTAGCTTCTGAGGCAGTGATTTTCAACCTGTGGGTCCTGACCCCGTGTGGATCAAATGACCTCTTCACAAGGTCACCTAAGACCATTGGAAAGCACAGATACTTACGTTAATATTCCTAACAGTAGCACGAATACACTTATAGGAGTAAGGGGGAAACTTAATTTTATGGTGAGGGTCACTACATGAGTAATTGTATTAAAGGGTAGCAGTATTAGGAGGATTGAGAGCCATTGTTGCAAGGGCTACTTCATTTTTCCTCACAGCTGAAATGGTAAAGGTGAAGGGAAGCCCCAGCTGGGCTACCCCAAGAGCTATCTTGGAAGCAGATGGAGACATGGAATCTGCACTTAAGGACAGTGGGGGAGCCCCCAGGCTATGATGCAATGTCTTTGCTGCATCTCTGGGGTTGAATAACATCACAACACTAATACTAGTCAGGCGTGGTAGTGCACGCCTTTAATCCCAGCACTCAGGAGACAGAGGCAGGCGGATTTCTGAGTTCGAGGCCAGCCTGGTCTACAGAGTGACTTCCAGGACAGCCAGGGCTATACAGAGAAACCCTGTCTCGAAAAAACAAAAAAACAAACACTAATACTATGGTGACTTGGATGAAGTTAGCACAAAGTCTCAGGGCTTGAAAGAGATCTGTGGAAAGGCAAACATGGCTTCCATGATGACTTCAAAGCAAGCCTGCTCCATTCTTTGGTGGTGTTGATAGTCACAGACACAATATCAGTGGCTTATTACCCACTTGTAAGCAAGTTGAAGACTTCAAGAGAAAAAAAAAAAGAATAAGAGGGGGAAAAGGAAAAGAGAGAAGAAAG
Organism: Mus pahari; assembly: GCF_900095145.1. NCBI lineage: Eukaryota > Metazoa > Chordata > Mammalia > Rodentia > Muridae > Mus > Mus pahari. The sequence goes on along the minus strand of NC_034594.1, from coordinate 63,565,007 downwards.
GAAAAGAATGAAAGAAATAAACTTGGCTGTGTGTGTGAGGGTCTGAGGGCATTGCAGGCTGTGTGTTCAGAGCACAGAAGGAGCCACACTGGATGGAGGGGTGGATGCTAAAGGGTCCACGTTACAGTGCTTTCCTGGCAGCTAGCACACCTTGAAATCCGGCAAATTTCAGGTCATAGTGATGACACACAACTTTAATCCCAGCACTCGGGAGGCAGAGGCAGGCGGATTTCTGAGTTCAAGGCCAGCCTGGTCTACAGAGTGAGCTCCAGGACAGCCAGGGCTACACAGAGAAACTTCGTTTTGAAAAACCAAAAGAAGAAAAAAACCAAACCAATCATCATCATCATCAGCAGCAGCAGCAGCAGCATTGTCACTGTCATCATAATCAACAACACCAACAACAAACCCAGCAAGCAGTGTTTTGTGGAAAGTACAATCAGTTTCCGTACCCTCTGTCTCTCTTGGAACGGATACTCCAGAGGAGTTCCCGTAAGCCAGGCACACATTCTTACAGTCTTAACCTAAACACCAGTCTTACTTACCCCATACCTACTTTTATAATATGATGGTTGCTTCCGGAGTGGACTCACAGATGATCTGAAGCGGCCTGACACGTGACAACTGAGTTAATGAGGAAATGGTTAATTAGCCTAACGATAGGACATGAGAGGTGCATTAACTTTCACTTTCCTAGATATACTTGGTTGTCTCGGCCTGAACCTGTGGTCAGAGATAAAATGTAAACATCTTCTGGACCCCAGAACTATGCCTGTGATGTAGATGGGTCCCTGAATCCAGAATATAAAACGATGAACCTGGTGAGCAAAGAAATCAAAAGAACCGACCCTGGACTGGTTCTCCACATGTAACTAGCCCTGGAGAGAACTTAGAACTTGCTAGCTGGCCATGCAGGTCCACTGTCACTGGGGTGAGGAGGGCTCCTAGGTTGGGACTGTGTGGTCTTGGTGACACGGAGATGAGGTGGGGTTGCAGACCGACCGGCAGGTGGTGCTAGGAGCATCCGCTGCCCTTCGGGATAAAAAAAAACTCCCCGCCCGGCGCCTCTGCCTCCACCCACCGAGATCGCGCCCAGCTAGAGGCAGGAGATTTGCCCAGTGGCCTGACATTTGGGGTGTTGCTACCTACCGTAACCTTGGGCCTATGAAGGATGGGGCCAGCGGGGCTCTTGGTGGGGTCTTGGGAAACAGCCATCCTATCCTACCCCACCACCTTTCCTCGGGCTCAGCTCGCTAGCCTGGCGGACTCGAGGCGGAGGCGTTCCCAGGAAATCAAGCTGGCAGCAGCAGCTATGTTTTCCTCCCATTCCGACCTCTGCCAGCTTCGACGATTCGGGCGCCTCCACCCTGCGGCCAAGCCCATCCACCATGCCTGTGACAGGGCCTCTTCAGCCTGCCAGGTCACCACTTTCCTTCCCATTCTCAGCTCATAGAAGGACAGACAGGCTTGGGAGATCGAGGTGTCTTTGGGTAGGCACAGAACATTTCAGACAGACTTAAACTGCAAGGGGCGGAGCCTGATCGGGCAGGGTGAGAATGGGCCTACTGTCCTCCCGTCTATTTCTCCCAGTGGATTAAGACTTTATGTGCTGGGCGTGGTGGCGCACGCCTTTAATCCCAGCACTCAGGAGGAGGCAGAGACAGGCGGATTTCTGAGTTCGAGGCCAGCCTGGTCTACAAAGTGAGTTCCAGGACAGCCAGGGCTATACAGAGAAACCCAGTCTGGGGGGGGGGGGAAGACTTTTGTTCCCATGAGTGCCAGGGAACAAAAAGGATTCACTAGGACCTTCCAGGGCCTCCATGGTGACTGAGGATCTTGCCCTTGACTTCCCGGTGCTCTGGTTAAGGTCCCTGTTTCTACAAAGACTGCTTTGCTTAAAAACTGGATGCGGACAGCTTGCTTAGACCCTAGATCAAGGCAGATGGTCCCGAGGCAGTCCAGCAGAGTCCTACAGATCCTGTTTCTTCTGGTAGCTACAAGGCCTGGCTCAGGTCAGTATCCTCCCTAGTGGGTGGGTGAGGCACTAGAGGATAAAGAATATGGTTTAGCTGATTGCTGGGACCCTCTTGTTTTGACAAAGCCCGGACCCAGGTTTCTACCCAAAGCAGCATGTGTGTGACACAGGATGACCCGGATGAGTCACCACCCTGTCCTGTGCCTCCGTTTCCCTTCTGTCATGATGGTCCCTCCCTCAGTGAACTATCAAAAGGTTAGGAAATAAACATTTGGAGCTCCAAGAACAACAGTGAATGGAGGAGGAGGAGAAGGAGGAGGAGGAGGAGGAGGAGGCGGCAAAGAAGAAGGTCAGTTTCTTCCCAGCCTTTTCACTGCAGGACCTGGAAGGCTGAGTTAGGGTAAGGAAATGACGTCAGCATTCTGGGGAGATGAGGGCACTAACATACCCACAGCTGCATCCAAGGCCTTGACAAGAATGGTACGTGATATAACCTGGCCTCTTAGCATCAGTCTCCATCTGGGCCAGAAAGCTTATTAAGTTACCTAGACCTTTGAATAGATAGTTGTGTCTCTGGCACAAGCCTTTCACCATTGACACCAGCTCTTGCCAAACCCAGAACCGGACTGTGGGGAAGAAAAGGCAAGATAAGGGACCCTCTCTAACCCTCATTCTGGTTCTAAGGGTTCCCAGTGCTCTAATGTCCTGACTCACATTCTCTAGAATCATCTGTCCATGGGAATGTGTGCACCCATCTGGAGGGGAGTAACAAAATCATTGTGAACAATTTTCCTTACTTACATTTGAGTCTGCCTTGTCCAGAGCAAACCCAGAGCCTGCCTCCAGCTGGTAGTGTATCAAGATGGAGTACAGCAGAGTCTAGGCTCTGGAAGGGGGTTATCTCAATCCTAGTCCTCCCCACCCACACTGTTTCAGGAAGCTGTCAGCTCGGCTAAAGAAGGGAGGCTATTCGTTTTCTCTGACTGCTCAGTCCTTACATGGCCTTATAGGGTAGAGGCTGAGCACTTCACAGAGGTCAGGCCGGCTGGAAGAACAGGCCAGAGAGCTAGCTGGGTACCCCACTGCGTGTGCTGAACTACGAGTCTCTACCGTGGGTCTTTCCTGAGCTAGTGATCTATAGTTCAACCCTCTAGAAATGCTGGGTGGTAGCAGCGAGCCACAGTTCCCTGGAAGCCATGCAGTTGCAAAGGCAGACGGTTCTCCTGGGTGGTCTTGCGTTGCTAACCTACAATGTACAGCCGATGTATAAAACATATGCTCAATTTATCAGATTTATCAGATACAAACCACTGTGAGTCAAGAACCACTGTATATCTGTTAGATCTAGAGGTAAAACAGTAGAGTTGGGCTGGAGAGATGGCTCAGCGGTTAAGAGCACTGACTGCTCTTCCAGAGGTCCTAAGTTCAATTCCCAGGAACCACATGGTGGCTCACAACTATCTGTAATGGGATGCCCTCTTCTGGTGTGTCTGATTAAAAACCAGCTACAGTGTACTCATACATGAAGTAAATATTAAAAAAAAAAAAAAAAAAAAAAGAGTATGTATTGCTCTTGCAGAGGACACAAGCCCGGCAGCTCACAGGTGCCTGGAACTCTAGCTCCTGGGGAATTGGATGCTTCTAGCCTCCATGGGTCTGTCTCTCTGTCTCGTCTCTGTAGTCTTTAAAAATAATGAGGTCCAAAGAGTTGTGCATTAGAAGCAATGGTATAGGGAAAGGTCAAGGGACAGAACTGGGAAGGCACTGGAGCAAATGAGAGGCTGCAGAGATGAGCAGCAGAGGGCCTTGGACAGATGCTCATATAACTGGCAATTCAGAGCTTATTCAGCCAGCTTTTAAGCAGGAGACCCACATGATTTACAAAGCTGGATTTGGAGAAAGGATTAGAGTGTGCTGAGTCTGGAGGTAGACTCAATTGGGTTCGTGAGCAGTGGTGAAGGAAAGTGGAGTGGTAGAGTCAAGGGTGAAAGTTGGGCCTCTGGTGTGGGCAGCGAGGCGTAGACATTAGCTCAAAGCAGTAGAGAAGGCTCGGTATAAAGTGTACTCAGATATGCTGTCTATGCTCATGAGATAGCCCAGATGAGGATGCCCTGTTGAAGAAGCTGGAGGTGCATATCAACCCCTTTCATCAGTACAAAGATAGTGTGGGATAGGAATGTTGCTTAGACAAAGCAGATTAAGGACCAAATAACAACACTGAGGGCTAGCAGTTATAGTGGTCAGAGCTAGTAGGTCCTGCCTGCCCAAGTGCCAACAAATTCCTGCACAAGTTGTCCAAATTAAGATGAACACTTGTCTATCCTATGAAATGAAGGGGGATTTGAGCCAGGGGGAAAACTGGAACATCCCACAGGAGTGATAGGGAGGATTTCTGCTCTCCAGACTGGGTCTTGCAATGTAGTGGAAGGTAGTCTTGAAGTTTCTAGCCTCCAGCCTCAGCCTCAGCCTCCCACTGGGATGAAAGGGCCTGGCTACTGAAGAGTTTTAAAAGGCAGGAATCCTTTATCTACAGACTTGTAGAGGGACTGGGTTATAGATCAGTTATTTATGAAACCAAACCATCTACTTCCACCTCTGGTTATATAGCCCAACTGGCCCTTCACCCTGGAAAGATGTGACCCAATAACATCTGGGCAGAACTTCTGCCTTCCCTCTTCCATTTCTTGTACGGAGTTCCCTACTTCTAACTCATACCCTGTTCACATGTGACTTTAGTCCTCTGTCAGCTCTCAGAACTATACATTCCCCACGAAATCTATGGGAAAAATACAAAACCTAGCAAGAAAGTCTCTTGATCCAAATGACCATTTTACACTGTAACCTGCACATTAAAGCTACCATCTGTTCAGTAACGAGAATCCTTTTTTCCTTAAGTCGGCTATTTAGTCAGGCTGGTGAAATACTACCTCTTCCCAGACTAATGATTTGGATGATGGCATCCAAAACACTTGTGGTTTTTTTTTATTGTTTCAGATATAAAGGGAAATGTAAGAAATAACTGTCTACAATGCAAGCAGCATGAAGAGCTTTGCCAGGAAGGGCATAGCTAATGAGGCTAGGAAATGAGATCATTTCTTTTATAGAATCATCTGATATTGAGGAAACAGGAGTTCACAAAGGAGGGGATACAATGAAATTAGCTGTGTGGAATCAGCCTAGGGAATCAGTCACCTTTAGACTGGACAGATGAGTGCATTGGGGCTGATTTCTCTAGACTTGTTTATTTATTCATTTCCCTCCAGATTTTGAGGCTGTCTTTTGGGCTGGGGACATAGCTCATAGCTCAGTGGTACAACACTTGCCCACCATGCAGAAAACCCTGGGTTCGATCTCCAGTACTGCCACAAAGAGTTCCTCTAAAGCAATCTCCTAAATTTAAGTCAGAGAATCAAAGCTCTCCTGCTTCAACTCCCTACGTGCTGGGCTTATAGGCAGGTGCCGTTAGGCCTATTAGCTTATGGTGGTAGTGTCATATCCATAAAAAACCAAACAAAAGCCGGCCTTGGTGGCGCACACCTTTAATCCCAGCACTCGGGAGGCAGAGGCAGGCGGATTTCTGAGTTCGAGGCCAGCCCGGTCTACAAAGTGAGTTCCAGGACAGCCAGAGCTACACAGAGAAACCCTGTCTTGAAAAACAAACAAACAAACAAACAAAAAACCAAAGAACAAGAAAAACAAATCAACTAAAGCCTTGTCAATGTGGAGATTTTAATATATTTATTTGAAAACCAAATTTTGTGAAAGAGAACACTGAACAGTCGTATATCTTCTTAACCAAAGACTCAGGACACAGGTTCTTTATGTCAGCTTAGGCAACGGTGTGTGGATTGAGCAGGTCTCAGCGTGGGTTCCCTCACGACATTTCAGTGTACGGCAGGACAGTCATCTACAGCTGGGCAGGTGGGATCCTGGGAAAGTGAAAGTGGCAGAAGCTGGCATTGTCCTTTACTCACAAACTTTTTTTTTGTTTGTTTTTTTAAATTACTACACGAAATCTAAACCCAGTTCCTGCTTGGCATCTGCAGGCCTGTTGCCAATTTGTTACTATTGTTATCTCTGATTTCCTAACAAATCGAGTATTTCAATCTCATCCTTTAAAAAACTTCTAAGATCCAGCTTTAGCTGTGCACATTGCAGTCACTCTTTCCTGAACTACACGACCAGGTTGGTCGCAGTGAGGCAGTAGGCGAGGCCAGAAGAGCCACCGTGAATCAGTAATAATGTGCAGACTGAGAGATCACAGCACAAGCCTGCTGCAGGCAAAGCGGAGGCTTAGAGATCACGGCTGTACAAGGCGGAGCACTCAGACACACCTTCCACTCTCCAGATCCACTCAGAGGCAGGATTGCATCATGTAATCCATGGCAGAGCTGGTCTTTAATTGCTAATCAGTGTATGCTGATTTGTAACTTGTATGTTTTCTGTGTGTGTGTGGCTGGGACTGAACTCAGGAACTTGTACAGGGCCAATAAATACCCTACCACTGCTACATCACCAGCCCTAAATGCGTTTTTTTATACAACTGTGGTAAATGATATAATTCCTATGTTCTTTTTTACAAAAGTTATTGATTTTGTGAGGGCCTATACTCTGTGGTGTCTGTGTGTTACAACACGCCTCTGGGGGTCAGAGAATTACATGCAGAAGTCAGTGTTCTCCGCTCACCTTGTGCTTTTCAGGGATCAAACTCAGGCTGCCAGGCTTGGTGGCAAGCACCTTTGCCTGAGCATCTCTCTGGCCTCCTACATTCTTTAAAGAGTAAAACTCATATTTTTCGGAGAATGGCTGTTAAGTTAGTGAAATCACTATGTATCTTTTATGTGTTTTCAAATATGTGATTTAAAAGAAATTTAGGGAATTGAAAGATTGACAGTTTCACACAATAAGACTAAGTTTTAGAAACTAAGAATCCCACCTTTTTTTCTTTTTTTCTTTTTTTTTTTGGTTTTTCGAGACAGCGTTTCTCTGTGTAGCCCTGGCTGTCCTGGAACTCACTCTGTAGACCAGGCTGGCCTCCAACTCAGAAATCTGTCTGCCTCTGCCTCCCGAGTGCTGGGATTAAAGGCGTGCGCTATCACGCCCGGCCCACCTTTTTTTTCTTGTTTAAAATAATTTCTTTTTATTTTCTGTGGTCTGGTATTTTGCCTGCATCTGTGTCTGTGTGAGGTGTTGGGTCTCCTGGAACTGGAGTTACAGGCAGATCTGAATAGTCAGTGGTCTTAACTGCTGAGCCACCTCTCCAGCCCTTTGCCTTAGTTTTATCAACCAGAAGTGTTTGTGATAAGAGTTTGACTCATGAGCCGGGCATGGTGGCGCACACCTTTAATCCTAGCGCTCGGGAGGCAGAGGCAGGAGAATTCCAGGACAGCCAGGGCTATACAGATAAACCCTGTCTCAAAAAAACAAAACAAAACAAAAAAACAAACAAAAAACGAGTTTGATTCACTCCAAGGTCTTCAGAGGTCATGTGTCTTAAGGACATTGCATGTTTAATAACTCTACTCTTAGCTATTTCTCCTTTCCCCTACCCCAGTAATAATTTAATTCTCTTGAGCTTCATATCATGCACTTGTTTAGCTATTTTAAAGAAGAGTTTCTTGGAGCTGGAGAGATAGCTCAGTGGTTAAGAGCACTGGCTGCTTTTCCAGAGGACCTGATTTGAATTCCTAGCACCCAAATGGCAGCAAGCACACCAGTTTCAGAGGGTTTGGCACTTTCGTACAGACATATAGGCAGGACACCAATGCACTTAACATAAATAAATCTTTTTCTTTCTTTCTTTTTTTTTTTAAAGATGACTTTCTTGTGAAAAATCACCAGAATGTTCCCTTTTATAAACTTATAAAATGGTCTGTAGACCAGTTGCTCAGAAAAGAAGTGCCTATGAGAAAGGTGAAGTTTTAGCGCTGTTTGGGTAGACTGGAGCAAATACAAGCAGGAGAGGTGAAGCACACAGCTGCTTCCATACACACTTGCAAGCACTGACAGAGAGGCTTCCTGCAGAAGCCACAGGTGAGCACTTACCCTGGCCCTAGTCATCGATATACTCGAATGGCTCTGGGGGCTCTGGTTCTTGCTCTTCCTCTTCAATTTTTGGGCCATGTGCTGCCACGGGTTCCACAAGTTCTTCAATGTCTTCGCTGGTGTCTTTCAGAATTATGATGCCCCCGATGGAGAGCTGCACAGAGAGGAAACAGAATTAGCTCCAGTCACATTTCACAATGCTCTGCTCTCTAGAGCAGGTGCTCGGTAAGTGAGCCCTCAACACTTCATGTGCAAGGAAAAGGCTGAGGGAGAATTAACTACATTAGCAGAAAATCACTCCTCTCCAGTGAGCAACTGCCAGCTTAACCAGTGCATGGTGGGCCATGTGAGCTGCTCTGTGGCTGCTGCATCCCAACTGAAGACGTGTTTGTCAGCCAAAGGAAACTCACTGTGGGTAGAATGCTTACTGTCCCAACACAGCATTCTACTGCCTTCCTATACTACCCAAGACAGTGATCTTGGATCAGCAACTTCATTACCGCCCCAGAGCTTGTTTAAAATGTGGAAAAGCTACTTCCAACCTGGAGATATGCCCCTCCCCCTAAAAGATTTTTATTTATTTTTATTTTATGTGTATAGGTATTTTGTCTATGCCTGTGTACCATGTGTGTGTGTAATGCCTGGGGAGACTAGAAGAGGGCACTGGATCCTCTGGAACTAGAGTTACAGACAGTTGTGAGCTGCTATGTGGGTTTGGGGAACAGGACCTGAGTCCTCTGTAAGAGCAACAAATACCTCTAGACCTTTGATGAGTGTGTATTATAGTTTTTGTTGTGTTTCTAGCCTTTAATGGCTGAACCAACTTTCCAGCCCTGCATTAGTTTTGAAGTACCCTATTCTGTATTTGTGACATTCAAGAAAATCTATAAATAAAAGGTCATTTTTTTTCTCTCCAGCAATTCCAGAATGTCAGAGAAAATAATAAATATGACAGACATCTGAGTGTTCTCACTATAATCTAGAAAGCACTATAATGTAAGGAATGAAAAAACCAGATGGAGAGCCAAAGGAAAGTAGACCGTAGCAGCAATTCTATTAAGGCTTCTCTCAGCCTATTAGCTGATGATAAATTCAAACACCAAACTATTCAGCTATCTCTGGCGTGCTAATCTTGTTCTATTTGCATGCCTGTGTCAATGGAAATGCAGAGCTGCTCTCTGTAATTAAATCAGCCAACAGTGGCAAGGCACATCTGGAAAAAGCTACTACTCCAAAGCATGCCACTGGGTGGAAAGGGCACAGGTCATTAGTGACATGACTCACACGGGTTAAGGGTCTCTGTAGCTGGACCTAATCTGATTTTACTCATCAAGATTCTGCTCTGGCATGCTATAAAACTGGTGTGTCATCAAGCATTTCTAGACCAGCTCCTTTTCTAACACATGCATTTACACCAAAGAGTCTACAACTCTCTCCCGTAAAGGTTTCTTGAAAAGAATGCATTCTCTATGGAATGTCTCTGCCATGACTACCAACAGCCCAAGAACAACAGAGAATATGGCCACTGTCCCTGTCCTCCACAGCCTGAAAGCTTACGTGGACCTTCTAGTGGAGCAATGAAGAGGAGCTTCCACGCAGAATAAAATGTCCACATTCAGAAGACAAATTCCACGCTTCTGGAAACCTGTAGCACGCGTTTCAACTTTTACTATATGTTCATCAGAAATGAAATGATCTCATTCTCATGTGCAACACAGTCCAAAAATCCACAGGGCTGTTTGTAGCTATTCCACATTCTAGGTTGATTAATGTTTCCCATGCAGTGAAAAAAAATATCCTGCTGTCTAAAGGCTATCAAACATCTAAGATGGTGACTTCTTGCTAAAGCAGAGTAGGGACATTATCCTAGTGCTTCTTTTTCTTGAGGGGAACACTGTGACAAGGCATCCTTGGTTGGCCTGTAGTTTAGACTCAACTCACAGAAATCCACCTGCCTCAGTATGCCAAGTGCTGGGATTAGAGCAATAAAGCACAATGCTTCAGTGCTTCTTCCTGAGGAACATGGCCATCAAGAGTATAGGTGGGCTAATGGGCAATATCTTTCTTCAATGTACATACAAAGGAGTGGTCTTTCATTTAGATGAGAAAGAATTCACATAATATAAAATGCACTCCTTAATGTATAAAACTTAGTAATTCACAATGTAGTAAGAGGTGGTATGCAGTCACCTCTACTAAACCTGTAATCACCTGCATCAACCTGAAGAAATCCTGCACCTACGACAAGAAAATCAAGCAGGAACTGACTTGGAAACGTCCTCCATCATAGTATCTCTAGAGCAGAGGGAATTACTGTACTAAAAAAATGAAATGCAAGGGAATTACTTAGTCACAGTACTAAACAAAAGAGCTGAGATATAAACCCAGGTATTCCTACCCTCAGCTTGAGACCACCACACACAGCAATTTCTATTTCTTGCCTTTGCTTCTGAAAGCTGATAATCTAATTAGGAACACCATGGCTCACAACTGAAACAAGAGTTGCTTTTAATTTATCTTTTAGTTGATTGAAAAATAAACTTACTCCCATATGAAGATCCAGAAATCTCATCTATGATACTTCAAGCAACAGACTCAATATCTGGATGTCCTGCATAGGATGATGGACTGGTAAGTGTTTAGCTTTCTAGATTTAAAATATTTGGCTCAGGAGTAGCTTTTAGGTTAATGTCTATAATCTCAGCACTCAGGAGCCCTAGTCAGGAGGACTGGCCATTGGTTCAAGGCTAGTCGAGGGTGCAAAATGAGTTCTAGGCCAGAGTGGACTAAGATCTTGTCTCAAACAAAACAAAATAAAACACAAAACAAAACAAGAAAAACCAAAATACCACCAAAAGTAAAACAAGAAAAGACTTGAAAGATCAAGACAGTATTGTGTTAAACTTTCTGGTAAGTATTTTATCATGGTTTGAATGAGAATGCTCTCCCCCCCACCCCCAGGCTCATGTGTTTGAATGCTTGTTGCCCAGATAGTGGTACTGTTTGGCGAGAGCATGGATCCTTTGGAATGTAGGGCATAGCTGGCAGACATAAGGGCAAGTCTTGGGGGGTCATAGCCTGGGCCAGCTTCTGACCCCTCTTCTCTCCCTAGTATTAATCTTCCTGAGATGCGAGGAGCCCCCCCCCCCACTCCTGCTGCTACAAACTCCACCATGATCATCTCACCATGAGGAACTATATCCTCTCACACATGAGTAAGAATAAAGCCCCCTCCGCTCCAGAGCTGGTTCTGTCAGGTATTCTGCTACAGTAATGACAAACGTAACCAATATACTTGTTTCTAATGAGAAAGATTCTGTCTTGGAATAACTGAGTATCACAAAGATCCCTCTTTTAATTCTAAACTTCAGTGTGTTCAGGACAATAGTGTAACTGTTGATGACCATGTATTGGCAGGACCAGGTCTTGCTCCCAGTGCTTGCACGATAGCTTCTTTGATCTGTGTTCATTAGTTAAGGAGAGAATTCCTATTTTACATATGGAGGAAGGAGAAAACATTCAACCCAGTGTGTGGGTATGTGCCCATATCTGTGACAGAAGAAGGAAAACAGTTCTCAAGAATTAGAGAAAAGAGCTGGGCAGTGATGGCGCAAGCCTTTAATCCCAGCACTCGGGAGGCGAAGGCAGGCAGATTTCTGAGTTCGAGGCCAGCCTGGTCTACAAAGTGAGTTCCAGGACAGCCAGGGCTACACAGAGAAACCCTGTCTTTGGGGGGTGGGGGGAAATCAACCCCCCCCCCCAAAAAAAAGGATTAGAGAAAAGAAGCTCTCCAGCAATCTTTATGAAGCCAAGGAGATGGAGATCACTCTTGTTTTTGCTAACAGCACTTTTTAATTTAAAGTACTAGTGACTTTGTGCTAACATACTTTGGGGATTTATCATCTTCTGCCAGTCTTACCTAGTCTCACAGATTAATACACCAACGGCAAATACAGCTAAGACAGATAACTTACTGGTTTAAAAGGCTGGTATCTGCAGGTCTCTGTCATACTTAAGACCTTCAGCTGGGCAGGCATAACTCGTGCTGGATTATCCAACAGCTGGAAGTTTGGTTCAGGTTCTTTTTTCTTCTCTTTCTCTTCCTTCTTCTCTGCTTCATCCTAGGATAGGAGAGATGCAATCAATGAGGGATCACTTCTGTCCCACATTACTTGGCGTTTGTCTGCTAAGTTTCTAGAACACTGTCAGGTGCAAAGGGTAGTGGCAGATACAGTAAAAGTACAACTAAATTGAGACCAACTCTACTTAGGGATGAGAACAGTACAAATCATTTTAAAGGACAAAAAGGGTTTTCTACCAGCAGAGATCAGAAGAGTCTATTTAGATGGTTGCACCATCATCCATCTTCCTGAAGGCCTTTCTTTATCAAGTCACTGTTTACTCAGACCTGTTTTCAAAGCATAACTTACTTCCTCTTTCTCTTTCTTTCTTTTTTTTTTTTTTTTTTTTTT
>NC_034594.1:63523218-63552446 GCF_900095145.1 Mus pahari | reverse complement strand
TCTCTCTCTCTCTCTCTCTCTCTCTCTCTCTCTCTCTCTCTATTTAATTATTTATTTAATTTATATGAGTACATTGTAGCTGTCTTCAGACACACCAGAAAAGGGCATCAGATTCTATGGTCTGAATGTGAAATACCCTCTGTAAGCTCATGTATGTGACCATCTGGGAACCTTCTGGATAGGGCCTAACTGGTTGAAGGGATGGCCCGAGGGATGGAGAGTAGCTGTGTGGCCAGTTTCTCTGCTTCCTGATCAAGGTAGGAGCAAGGCATTCTGCAAGCTCCCACTGTCAAAGACACAACTCCAGACACCATAACTTTCTTGCTATGATGGACTGCATCCCTTAAAACCATGAGCCCAAATTCTCTTCTCTCTAAAGATGCTTCCAGTAGGTATTCTGTCAGAGCAACAAGAAAAACTAATACAGACATGGTTTTCTAGAGTCTCTTTCAAATATAATGGTATGATTCTATGTGCTGGCAACAGAATAACTAATTGAAAAGGCTAAGAGCAAAGTACAACAGTGTTTAAGGAATCTGGACGATAACAGGCATTAACCCATATGACACTGAGGTATACCTACCACTTCCATCTTCTCTTCCTCCTTTTTTTCTTTTTCTTTTTCTTTTTTTTTAGCTTTGGCAGTAATAGACAACACAGCAGTGGAAACCTGGAGATAGTCAAAATGGTGTCAGAGTGTTATAATCTCTTACTTACATACTAAGAGAGGAGCCTAAGAGAACAGTCCCACAGCATGTCCCTGACTCCTGTCAGTAACTGGACAACAAATCCCCTGAGACGTAGAGGGAAAGCAAGCAGTACGTCAAGGCACGTCACTAGCTGCCACCGGCATGCTTAGCTACTGGGGCTTTCTCTTTTAGACCTGCCCTGGATGTGAATTTGCTATCATCCACTTCTGAGACACAGACTTGAGTGCTGTGTTCTTTTTGGCTTTATGGGAAAAGCACTGGAAAATTCTCGGTCATAAAGATGTTCTCACAGCTGGATGGATGGCTTGTAATGGTAATACACAGTGAGTGACGTTAGCTAGGTGGATCTCACTTGAAATTAAAGGTGAAACAAGATGCTGAAAATGGGGTAAAATAAAGATGCTGTGAAAGATATTCATCAGCTGCTACCCTGAATTTATTTGGTTGTAAAATTAACTCTACTTATACACAAAACTTAACACAAACAATCAAAGAATAGTTAAGATGAAACATCCTAAAATAAAGAACAATTTCCTTCAAATAAACATCGTGAAAGGGTTGATTGTTTTATTGAGTAGAACTCCATAGCCAGTACAGCTATGTAAATGCATTCATTACTCTTTATTATGTAGTAGTGAATGTGCTAAAAAACTGTTGGTGAAGTTAGTTTTATCCATTTTAAAAAGGTAAACTAGGAAATATATCTGAAAATAAATAACACAAATTACACACAATTCCACACCTTCTATTCTAAGTAACAGACACACTTGCATAAGAACACAGGTATGTACATAAACATTTTTATTGTAGTCTCACTGGTAGTGTATTAAATAAAAATGTCCTTAAATGTACATCAGATAAAATAAATAATATACAGATATGGCTCTCTATATTATTTGGGGGAGAAGTTATACATTGAGATCGGCGTGGAGAAAACAGCAGCAGTTTTAAAGTACTCTTACTGTTCTAACAGAGCAGAGCAAACTTTCAGGACTCACACTGGCACTCTTGGTCCATAGGGCTGGGATACCAAGACAGGAAAAGGCCCTTTACTTTCTATCTAAGTCTAATGTTAGCTGTCACCACAGGTGTTGTTTTAAGCAGATGCCCTCTTCTGGACACATACACAGACAGACAGACAGACAGACAGACAGATAGACAGACACAGACACACAGATCAATAAGGCAGAACAGGACTGAACAGATAACTCAATGATTAAGAGTACATACTACTCTTCCACAGAACCTGAGTCTGGTTCCCAGGACCCATGCCAGGCAGCTCACAACTGCTTCTACCTTCAGCTCCAAGAATGTCTCTAGCCCCTACAGCCCATATGCACACGGATATCCCAACATTTACATAATTAATCTTTGTATCCAGAGACAGAGTTGGGTAGACCCTGTGAGTCTGAGGTCAGTCTGATATACTATCTAGTACTAGGTTAGCCAGGGCTCTACAATGAGCCCCTACTCCAACCAACCAACCAACCAACCAACCAACCAACCAACCAACCAACCACATTTGAAAACTGTATCACCTAGACGGTCAGTAGCTTCTCCAAGAAGAACAAATGTTAAAGACTCAAAGAACATACCTTTTCCTTTTCTTTTTCTTTTGGTACTTCCAGAGGGGCAGGATATGCAAATGTGGATGGTTTACAATTTGATTTATATTGAACTTTCGGCATCTGAAGAAATAAAACACTCTTGTTCTTTCCATGGAAATAACATCACGACTTATGTATTCTGTTTATAACAAGCATACAGGCACAAAGAGAGATGGAAAGTTTCCATGCAAGCTAAACGTTCAACAATAGAACTGTTCCATGTTAGCACTCTATGAAAAGCGGTATGGTTAATTCTGGTATAAAGTTCCCTACAGACCCTAAAGCTCTGCCACTGAACAGGCATCATTTTTTCTTTGTTCCCTGTCAGACCACTGGCGTCAGTTCTACTCATGCTGTGAGCACGGTGACAACTGTTAGCCCTTTGTAAAGAGTTATATATTCCTTCTGAACCCCCATGACCATTCCTTGTACCACACCAACAACTTACTAGTCTGTATACACTTCCCATAACACATAATCATGCTTTCTAACACGGGCCTAATGCAAGAGTAACTTCGTAGTACTTAAACAAACCTGCAGTCTAGCCTGAATCTTTCTTTACTTACCTCATTTGCATTGGTAAAAAATGGTAATAAGCACAATACTCGCTAAGGTGGGACTCACCTTCTCTACCTCACCCTCACTGTGGAGAGCAAAACCTTATAAAACTGTTTGGCGGGCTGTAAGCATCTGAAGATTTCATAGGGGGTTTAATGATAATGTTAAATATTAGGGATTAGGAAAACAAAATATTGTTGAGAAATAAAGATGCTAAATATTTGCAACTGAGCAGTTTTAATATTGAAATACTTAATTAAAAGTAACTAACTATATAGCTATAATAAAAATATTAATGTAACAGATTACTCAAGACAAATTTGAGCTTAAAATTTTTCCATTCTGAAAACTTAACAAAACATCTTAACAACAGTGATGACCAAATGTAAGAGGTATCTAAAGGTTGAAAAGGAGAACCTTTCAACCTTAAAGGAGAGCAAGATGATTCATCAGGTCACAGGGTCGAGGACACCCTGACTGCAGTCCCGTGAGAAGTGTGATTAAAGGCTGGGATGCCAGGGCATGGAGCAGAGCAGCTGAAACTTCTAACCTCTGTGATCGGTTTGTTCCATCAGACTCTCTGACCCCTCACTGGTGGTCTTGGTACCTGTCAGTAGTAAAGTACTTCCTGTGGTACTGTTCCTTATGCTAACAATTCTTTGTTACGTAGGCACAGAGGTCCCTGTGCTCACAGATAAACAGTAGGGGAAACAGAAATGTTAAATACATAGAGTAGTTTTTTCAGAGGGAGAAAAAGAGGTGTATAATCTGTTTTCTGCCTGGCCACCAACTTCTGTGCTATCTGTGTGGATGGAGACTATAATAGATCCTCTCCCAGACCTATAGCATGCATGAGCTTGTTTTTCTCAATCTATCAAACATTTATTTATGGAAAACATGTACTTCACAAAGAGTTTATAATGCAGTTAATATCTTAAGCTTTGTTGTACACATGGAATTGAGTTAATTATCACCAGGAAAATTTCCACCAAACTATGCTATGCTTAAATATGCCTAACACGAACAACTTGGGGTCAGACACTACATGTTTGAACCATTACTGACTACTGAAGTGTGTTGAATTGAATTGCTTTCTTTCTCCCCCTCATGGATCATAACCCTGCTGGTGTGGTGGCTGTAGAGAACCCTGCAGTACATGACTGAGGTGTGTACTGCCTCACACTTTATCCCTCACTAGTTAGTCTGTGTCCTCATTCTCTCTTGTCCACATTTCTGCTGACATCTGGGTGATCCTCGTTAGGAAAAACTGTCATTACCCCCTTAAAAGCTTTCACCAGCTCTTGCAGCCCTTCGATTAAAGTGGCTAGCATGGTGGCACAAGCCTGGAATTCATCACTCTGGATGTTAAGGTAGACGGATCCCGAGTTCAGAGATCACTAAGTATACAGAATGACTATCTGCCCCTCAAACCAAAAACACTAGCTAGGCATGCCTAGCACATCCAAGTATTCTGGAGGCAAAGGCGGGCAGGTCTCTGTTGAGTTCAAGGCCAGCCTGGTCTACAATAGTGAATTCTAGGATAGTCAGGGCTATATAGTAAGACCCTGTTGCAAAATGAAAACCAAACCACCCCCTCCAAATACATAGAATAGCTTTTAAAATCTCTTCATATTTTTGTACTAAACACCCTTATCCCATCATTCCTTCTCAAAAGATGTGTCCAGTATTACACAGCTAGTAAGAAAAGACTATTTATAAAACATCCACAGACATACTCTATTCTG
The DNA here is from genome assembly GCF_900095145.1 of Mus pahari. Taxonomy (NCBI): domain Eukaryota; kingdom Metazoa; phylum Chordata; class Mammalia; order Rodentia; family Muridae; genus Mus; species Mus pahari. The sequence continues at coordinate 63,547,826 of NC_034594.1, read as the reverse complement.
TAAGGGCTAAGGACTAACTGAAGTTGAAGGGGAAATATGGTCATCTATAATAAGAATATCTCAAAACGCTCAGGATTCACAGACATACCTTTAAATCCTTGTTCAGGCCAATGACACAGGTAGGAGTATAAGCCAATGACAGGAAGTGTGAAAGGGGAAACCAGAACCAGAACTGGGTGAAGACAAGGACGCCAACCACAGAAGGCATATGAGTGTGCCCAGTCCTGGACTGTAAGGAGATTGTGACATTATGACCACCTGCAGAAAGAGACAACCATGAGCAGAGAGACCTGTTAAGATGTCAATGAATGTTTCTAGGTACTGCACTAGGCAAGGAGCTGGTAGTTTGTTTATTTATTGATTTTTTTTTTTTTTTTAAATTAGGGTCTCGCTAATCAGCTCTGGCTGTCCTATAATTCACTTTGTAGACCAGGCTGACCTTGAACCCTCAGATATCTGACTGCATCTGCCTCCTGAGTGCTGGGGTTAAAGACATGTACCTCAGTACCCAGGGATTTATTTTTATGTGTGTGAGTGTTTGGCTAAATGTATGTATATATACCATGTGGGTGCCTGATGCCCACAAAGGGAGAAGAGGATGTTGAATCCTTGAAACGCAAACTACATGTGGTTTTGACCCACTTGATGTGGGTAGGGGGAGCGGTACTGGGGTCTTCTGCAAGAGCAGAAAGTGCTCTTAACCAGAGGCATCACTTCAGCCTCACAAAAGGAAAACTCTAACAATTTAATTTTTACTCCAACATGCTTTCCGAGGAAGACTATGATAAACAGTGAAACCAGCTGATTCTGATCAGAAGTTTGTACTGTGAGAAGGTGAATGGCTTGTTTTGCCAGCTTGTTTTGCCTCTTGCCAGTCTCTAGACTATCCATCCCTCTGGGAAGTAGAGAGAAATTCAGCTTGAAAGCCACCAAATTTGAGTGAAGATCCAAGTTAGCAACTAAAGAGTCGGATTTTAGCCAGACACAGTGGTATGTGATTACCTATGATCCCAGTGCTTGGAGGCTGAGATAGGAGAATAGGTGTGAATTTGAGGCTAGCCTGGACTATATAGTAAGCCCCCCCCTCCAAAAAAAAAAAAAAAAATTCCAGCTGAAAGTCACTGAGCCCATTACTAAGTAAATAGAACTACTCTAATTTTTCTCCAATATATCTAATCCTTACAACACTATCAGGCAGACATTATGAGGAACAAAGAGAGAAAAGAACTTGAGCTTATAGGACTGTTATATAAAGAGATTAGGATCTGCTGAGTATGGTAGTGTACACTTGTCTCAGCTACTTGTAAAGGTTGAGACAATGTAAGTTAAGGGCCAATTGGGAAAACTTATAGAACATGTTTATAAAGGGGTGATGCTGTCGGGCAGTGGTGGTGCACACCATTAATCTCAGCACTCAGGAGGCAGAGGCAGGAATATCTCTGTGAGTTCAAGGCCAGCCTGGTCTACAAGAAGAAACACTGTGTCAAAACAAACAAACAAACAAACAAAAAACAAAAAAACACAGGACAACAAAAACCCAGGTGCTGTGTAGTTACTCAGCAGTATAATTATAATCACACTCCACAGGTGATGTCCTGTTCAGTCTTCAGCAGGGAGGCAAGAGGGGACAGGGTGTGTCTGAGTACAGGGAAGGAGTAGCACTGGAATATATACATTTGTGCTTGAATAATGGAAAACTATCTCTGTAAACCACACTCTCCTCAAATTTAACTCTGGAACAATTTGCTTCAGACTCAATTTCCATTATGTCACACAGAGTATTGGATTAGCTTTTTCATTAGATTTACATAACGTATCTGGAAGGCCTAAGAGCATTCACCTGCATCCAGTATGCCTTGGGCCAGAATAGCGCCAAATTTGGCCATGACATCATCATGTTTGTCATTGATGACTTTGGAATACAGCTGCCGGAACTGATTCACCTGAAGAAGTAAGAAGAATTATTATAGTCTCTGTGCATTTGTCATGCCATTAAAGAACACCCAATGAACTGCACTAACGGTGTTGAGACCCTGTTCTCATTTTCAAAGCATTTAGAAGGCGACAGACCAGATGTGAAGGCAGAACAGTTCTGTGCTTGAAATCAGTGTTCTGACTTCCTGGTGTGGGAGCACTAGCTGTTCTCAGCCCTCACTCCGTAGTGGGTGACTCAGACTCATGGGAATACTGAATAAGCTTTCATTCTGTACCAGCCAGTCAGCAGGCCCACAGTCCCAGCAAACACTATGGCTTTTGCAGCACTCCGAATTACAGCTATTCTGCTTATTGTCAACCGAGCAGATTTCCTAACAGGCATGGCTCTTCAGCTCTAACTTAAGTAAATTACCCTTCACCCAGCCTGTGTGAGTGTATTCACAAACATTAAAGACATGCATTCTAAATGCACATCAGTTTCTGAAGACTTGCCCAGAATCAATTATGATTTGATTTAGGGTGAGATTACCAGTAATTTTGTATGCTTTTAAGTTTTCCTGAAATTACGATATATTCAAATTTCACATAAAAATGCCTCTAGAATATTCGTAATGAATAAAGTGGTTTCTTTAACTGTTGGGTGGAGATGGGCCCTATCTTATGCTCCTTCCACGGCTTACACTTCCTTGTTTTCCCGACAGTGCTTTCAAATGGTAGGCACTCAGGAAGAAGTCTGCTTGGTCAAGAAGCACATGATCATGGAGCTTCCCAAATCTGCCAAAAGCAGAAAACACCAGATTTGAGTTTCCTGATATAATGAGATTAGCACACATTCTTTCAGAATCTCTTCTCTGTATTGGTCTGAAGGGGACAGTGTGATTCTGTGGCAGAACTTATTTTTATAGTATAACTTTTCATCTGATGTTTATATACTGTATTTACTATATAAATGTTCAAATAAACTTCTTACAGTGGATCTCATTTAACAAGACAAAAATAGATGATTCATGAAAAAAGAGTTTTGTTTTTGAGAGAAAACAGCTCTAAGAGCCCATGAAAAGGTTAAGTGTGACACTCAAGCCTTTCTAAATTGTGTTACTAATACAGAAATGTGTCTATGATCTGGGGTTTATGTTTTTTAGTGTGGACAAGTGAGAAACTGACAGAAACAAGGCAAAAACATACTGGTATTACTTAAACCAAGGGCACAATGTGCAGGCTAAGTGTTAGGGCATGATACTACACATTCTGATTTCCATTATGAATCTTACAAAATATCCAAGGTCATTTTCTTTTGCATTCCTCTGAGAAAGGGCTGCATTTCTTTTTAAAATTATTTTTAATGTATAAATCTCTGAACCATGTGTGTGCCTGGTGCTCAAAGAAGCATGAAGAGGATGCTAGGTCCCCTGGGACTGGAGTGGTTGTGAGCTGCCATATATGACCTCTGGAAGAGCAGCAGTGCTCTAATCACTGATCCACCTCTCCAGTCCCATGGGATAATTCTTAATGCCCTGACGCTTGCTTTTAAGCTGCTTCCACTAATTTCAAGTACTGACTTGAAAAAGTAGAACTCTGAGGATTCATTTTGTTCTCTTTAAAATTTGACATTATCGACATAGTTCTGCTTTTGTAGTCGGCATGAAAACATTTACATTTCACAGCCAACTTATATTAATTGCATTTCAATTTAAAAATTTTTATTTTATTTTTAAAATGTACCTTTACCACATAGTATTTGTTTTATGCATCTGTATGTTTGTGGGGGCATGAATATGACAATGTACATGTGGAAGTCACAGAGCAACTTGTAGGAGTCGATGTCTCCCTATCACATGGGAACTCTGATATCAGGCTGCTGGCAGATGTCTTCCTCCACAGAGCCATCTTGCCAGTGCTATTTCAACATTCTTAATTAGTACTCATAATTCTGATACAACCTGAAGATAGGAGAGTACTTTATTTGTTCAGTTAAGACTCCATTCAAGATCATAACTTGCAATTATTAAAAAAAAAATTATTTAAATTGCTGTACCGTGTCTTTCTAAATATGATAGTTCTTAAGAGTACTTCTTCTTGTTGGTTTTTTGAGGTAGGGTTTCTCTGTATAACCCCAGTTCTCCTAGACCTTGTTCTGTGGACCAGGCTGGCCTCAAACTCAGAGATGTGCCTACTTCTGCCTCCCAAGTGCTAAGATTAAAGGCGTGTGCCATCATGCTCAGCTCTGAAAATTTTTCTTTCTTTCTTTGTTTATATAGGGTCTCAAGTAACCCAGAATAGCCTTAGACTTACTGATGTAGGCTAGCCTTGAATTCCTGGGATTTAAAGCAGGCACCACCATAGCAGCTTCGTTTTAATAAGTACTTTATTGTATGTGTATGGTATATATATATATATATTGTGTGTATGGCCTGAGAAGAGTGCCAGAGTACCACCATATCACTCTCTGCTTGTTCCCTTCAGACAGGGTCTCTCACTGAACCTGGATCTAGTCTGGCAGCTGTAATCCCCAGAGATCCTCCTGTGTCTGTTCCTCACAGTGCTGGAGTTACAAGTGCATTTGTGGTCATGTGTCACTTTCACACGGGCGTTGGGGTCCATACTCAGGCCTCCATTATTACACAGCAAACGCTCTACCTGATGAGCTATCTATCACCCCAACCCCTGGTTTAATCACTGGAATTCTATAGCCAGGAAATGAGGATGGCTAAACGTTTGTCTAGTTGACAATAGAAGCAATGTGAAAGCCGTATGTGAGGTCCAAGTGAATAAATATTTATATGGTTATTTGAGGAGGTTCATTCTTTAATGACACTGCTTAGCTGGGTAACTTCCAAAGGCTCAGTGCAACATCAAAAGCAGAAATAAAAGCTACTCATATGATAGCTGCTATATTTAAAAGCATGAAGAAATGTGGTCTGTGTTTGCAAAGATGTTTATGTTCTAGGAGACATAGTATATTAAGCAATTCTTGGGGAAAACAAGATGAGCAGTCACAGATTGTACGTGCAATAATGCAAGTTTTAGAAACCCTGAAAAATGATTTTGAGAGAGAAACTCTGGGCAATGAGACAAAATGACAGCAGCTGCTCAAAAAGTGAGGTTCATCAGACAAAGCTGAGGCAGACCAATGCACAGTGAGGCGACTGCTCTCCTCTTTCCCAAGTCTCCTGCTTAAATAAAGGTGCACTGTGTCTGTTGCTGAGGCAGAAGAGAGGCCAATGGCCTTGTCCTTTCCTTTCCTTCTATTTTTCTTTAAAAGACAAAGTCTCACTAGTAGTTAAGGCTGGCCTTGAACTTGAACTTGTGACCCTCTTGCCTCAGTCTCTTGGGTGCTGGGACTTTATGTATTTGCTGACATGAACTTTTTCTTTCTGCTAGTAATATTTTGTTTTTAAATGCTTTTCAGATATAAACATAACTAATTCAAGGCTGCTAAACACTCTAAAAATCTAAGTACAATGGTGTGGGCACAAGCTAAGTATTTTTCTTTCTTTTTTCAGTCCTGAAGATTAAACCAATGAACCACACCTCCTAGCCTCATTAATTTTAATACTGAAATGAGTCTTTTTCAGATGGTTGTTCTTGAAACATCCTGTCGCCAAGGCATCGCTGGAACTTGAGAGGCCCCTGAGAAGCTGAGATCAGTGAACACCACTCATACACCTACAGTGGTTCACACATCTGCTGAACCTATCAAGCACAATAACCTCAGAACACACACATAAACACATGTACTTTGGTCTCAACACAAGAAGATGTCTGGCTGTGTCCACTTGCAATGCACAGTGAAGACTAGTATGAGGTGGAAGACACTGTCATGAGGGAAGTTTTAAAAAAGTGCCTCAAGCTCTGCTACAGTTAATCCAGAGGAGGTGCTGTCCCTAGAAGGTGTATGAGGGCGACTCCTTGAGGAAGGGTGGGCCCCATCTTTCCCTTAGCATATAGATGCAGAGAGGGGATTCAGAGGGCCCACTTAGGACTCATGACCAGGTCACTGCGTATGGAATCTGACATCTAAAACAAACAGGAGTTAGTCATTAACAGGACTTCCTGAGCCACTGACACCTGTCCAGGACTGCCTAGGAGGGTCAGAAAAAGACCGAGGTTGGATGTACACATAAGGTTTCATTGTCTCAGAAGGCAGAAAGTCAGACTGTTTGAATTTTCAGTCTCTAACAGGGCAGTAAATCAGTCCTGTTGCATCTATTTAAAAGCACACAGGGAGGCAAAAACCAAGCACCAAGACAAAGAAAAGAGCTAATTTTACCTTATTATTACAAGTTATAATTCCTTAAAAAAAAAAAAGAAAAAAAAAAAGAAAAAAAAAAAGAAAAAGAAAAGAAAAAATACAGGGCTTCTCTCTGTAGTTCTGGCTGCCTGGAACTTGATCTGTAGACCAAGCTGGCTTTGAACGCTCAGAGATCTGCCCGCCTCTGTCTCCTGAGTGTTGGGATTAAAGACATGCGACACTATACCTGGCTTTTGAGTTATACTTTCTTAAGTATACTGTATACTTAAGTTAACAAAGTGACCTGAAAAATTACAAAACACACACCAAGGAAAATGGTATAATTACATCAGTCCTAGTCCGATGCCCTCAAATGTGCTTTTTTTCCTTTTAGGCACCAAGGTAAATTATTATAGAAAAGGCAAACCCAGCTCCCTCCTCCAGCCTCTTTGCTCACCTTTGGACACGTGACCTCTGTCTGCTGGATCATGATGAGAGCTGAGGCTATCAGAGCCCCTTGCCTCACGTAGTTCACAGGGTCGTTGGTCATCGGCTCTAGTAAATTAATTGCTTCCTGAAAGCATAACAAACAAAAAGACAAAACTTTAACTGAGGTTGGGATGGCTACGCCCTCAGATCACTCACTGTCAATCATATAAGGTATATTTTAGACCAAGGCAATGTCTACTTTGTTTTTTTTTTCCAAGACAGAGTTTCTCTGTGTAGCCTTGGCTGTCCTGGAACTTTCTCTGTAGACCAGGCTGGCCTCTGCCTACTACTGAGTGCTGGGATTAAAGGCATGGGTCACAACTGCCCGGCTATAGCTCTTAAATACTCTTTCAGCCATGTACAGATACCTGGGTTATACAAATTACTCAGAAATAAAGCAGACTTATTTAGTATGAGTAATAAAAATCTTTCATTGTATTAACTTGTCAGATGCTCTGCTTCAAAGAACATCTGCCTCTAGATATCATATTAAGTTTAGGATAATATGGAAAGAGAAAGATCCAATTTGTATTTAACTTATGAGAACCGACATCAATGTAAATTAAAAGCCTAAGAGGAAAAATACTTAGCAAAATATCCAACCCTATCCTTCCTTTGTTTACAGAACTAATGTAAACTAGGAAAAGAGGCAGCTGGTGAGATAGCTCAGCAGGTAAGGAGCCTGCTGCTAAGTCACACAGAGAACTGACTCCTCCAAGCTATCCTCTGACTCTGACACAATGACATGCATGCATTCTATCCCACCGACAACAAAGGAGACGCTTAGATATACTTGATCTCTCTAACCATGTATGTGTGTGCAAAGGTGGGGGTGGGTATGCACACATGAATTCAGGTGCCCTTGCAGGCCAGAGAAGGTGTAGGATCTCCCGGCCAGAATTAAAGACGGTTTTGTTGCTGCTAGGTGGGGGGTGGCCCACGCCTTTAATCCCAGCACTTGGAGGCAGAGGCAGGCAGGTTCAATTCCAGCGCCCCCACACAGCTAACAACTGAACTGTAACTTCAGCTCCAAGAAACCCCGATGCCCTTTCTGGCTTCTGCAAGGACTGTATGTGGGTGGTACACCGACTTACATGCAGGCACAACATATAAAATAAAAAAAAATCTTTTGAAAGTTGTTTGATCCCTTTCTGTATAATAAAATACAAAACTCTAGAAGGGGAACAATGTTCTCTTCTAGCACAAAAACATATACATTTGTTGAGCTAAAAGAAAGGTCCATCTAAGGTGCCCAAGGTGTATGCATGTGTGTGCTATTCAAGGCCAGGTACAGGACTGTATGTACGCTGTGAAGCAGGATTGTGTTATATCCGGGCCCAGTAGGTAAAGGTATCTGGTGTCTGATGACCTGAGTTTGATTCCCACAATCTGTTAATGGAAGGAGAGAACTAATTACACACACACACACACACACACACTCACGCACACACACTGCTGAACATTTTTAGGGGCTAGAGAGCTCAGTGGTTAAGGGCATGTACACAACCATCTGTAACTATAGCTTCTGAGAGATCTGACACCTATGCCTTCCACAGGCAAACATATCCACACACAGGCATACACACAGACATATAACTAAAAATAATTTAAAAAATGAGTTGATTGTGGGTGGCTTTAGACAGCGATCTTCGTCTGTGGTACTAATTAAACGGTAAGAATAACCATGTAATGACAGAGCAGTTCACAATGGTTAGCCATGTATATCAGGTTGTTCTTAGGAGTCCTCAGACACTGCAGCACAGGAACGTGGGGGAGCACTGTGAAGCCCTGAGCACCGCAGTCTTAGGGATCACACTGCACCTGTAGTTTCAGTTGTTTCACAATTTTTTCTGCAACAGAAAAGCCTAGTGTCAGGAGAGAAGGGCTCCACTGGTTGGGCTGTACCTTGTTTCCTGTACCAGCACAGCAGATTCCCAGGGCCATTGCAGCTCCATAGCGCACGTGAGGGTTATAACTCTCTGACAACAAAGAAACCACACTGGGACACTGTTCAGGCGTCCTGAAGGAAGTAAAGAAAAGGAAGGGAGGGTTATGGGTAACATGTTATAAACCAAAATGGAGGAATTTTAAACAAGTTTTTATTGAGGTTTCTGAGATATAGGAAACATCATAATACTTAGCAAAGTTGTAGAACTAAAAATCTCCCATCGAGAGATGCATTAGCACAGACCTGTAACCCCGAGGTGAAACAGATACAGGACGGTCATCCCTTGAGCACAGTACTACACAGGAAAGTCAAAGCCACTGGAAGACACAAGTGGCGATCTTCCACAGAATTCTATTGATAGTAGAAATATATTTTCTACATTTAGAAAACACGCAGAGAGAGTGGACCATAACAAGGACTTCTCAAGCAAGCTCACTGCATGCTGGCCACTTCCTAGCGCCCTGACCTCAACGTGGAGACTCACCAGTCATATGGGGCACATTCCTCTGGATGCACTGCCCTACTTTGTGGGCAAGTTACAGAAGGCAAGGCATTTACAGTCTTTTAGATGTATCTAGGACCACACAAAAAATGAATCCTCTAATTCCAGCACTCTGGTGCAGTGGACACCTGTGAGTTTGAGGCCAACTTGGTCTAAATTTCAAGTTTCAGGCTAGTCAGAACTACATGAAGAACTGGGGATGAGGATTATACACCGAAATAAGTAACAAATTCAGATTATTTTATTTTAATAAGAAGTTCTTCATTTCCAGCCGACAGTTATCTTGCCAATGTTACTATTTGTTCAAACCTTCCACAGACAAGAACTCAGCAAAGGCATGCATACAAATCACCGGCACCATCTAACCGTCAATTGTACATATGAACTCCCTTGTTTCACCATTCTGGCTTCTATGTCTTTACTGAGCATTTTCTACAACTACTATATACAACGTATTAATAGATCAAGAGGCTTTCAGAATATGGAGTCTTTCCCCTTCACGAAAAACTCGTAATACACGTACACAGGCAGAAACAGGTCTTTGCAGGGTTATCATCACAAAAGAAAATTTGAAGATATAAACCTCATGATTATTTCTCTGGTAAAATTACAAGTTTATAATTATTACTAGGTAAGTGCCAAATTAGAGGCTCAGCACAATGCTCCTGAAAGGTCCCTGTACCCTCGACAATCCAAGCGCCATCTGGAATAGAACCTAAAGGCCAGCTGGATGTCTTTAACCAAAGACATCACTGACACCTGAGCTGACATACAGCAAGGACTCCCTCTCTTCTGCAATTTCTCTCATGGTGACCATTCATCTACGTAATTCTACTCTCTCCATCCCTTCAGATTCCACAGTTCATCTGTCAGTAAATCAAGAGAAACCTTAACTCCTATTTCTGTCTTCATAGCCTTGTTTCAGACCCTGATCACCTCATTAGTTTCTGTCAACTTACCTTTATTTTATTTGTGTTTAGTTCACTGAGAAAGAGAGAACATAGGCTCAGAGTCAGAAAGATCTGGGTTCCAATTCTAGGGTGGTTATTTATCATCGGGGAGACAAGCTCTGAATTGTACTGGGCTTTAATTGTTTCACCCAAAAAATATTATGTTTCCTTTTGTGCATGCTAGAGAGAGCTGGTGTGTCGTATGTTGACACCATTGAAATCTATATGGAAAACCAGAAATTGGCTTTGGATCAGAATCAGGAAGTTGTGTGCTAACTTGCTGTAGTTGGATCTCTATTTTAAAAGACAGTGTAACAGTCAAAAAGGTTCTTTCAAAAACAGTTATTAAACAAGCTGGATTTGCTAGGTAGCTAGCTGTATTTAAGATTCTCACTTTCAGATTTTCTCAGAAACTATTTTTTTTTTTTTTTTTCGAGACAGGGTTTCTCTGTGTAGCCCTGGCTGTCCTGGAACTCACTCTGTAGACCAGGCTGGCCTCGAACTCAGAAATCCACCTGCCCCTGCCTCTCAAGTGCTGGGATTACAGGTATGCACCACACTGCCCAGCTTCTCAGAAACTTTTTAGGGAACTAGTGGCCCATAGAATTTTACAACTTGTCATTTGGTTGCACCAAGGGTGAGCAACTGCAGGGAAAACTGACTCACAGAAAAGAATTTACCTAGAATCAATCTTAAAACGTCACCTACTTTATAATTGGTGCTTGAAAGCAGTAGGAATAAGTAAGCTATCCTGGTACTGTTCCTGAGCCAAACCCCCAGACCTTGGGCTTCCTTCTTTCCTTCCTATTAGCATATACAGTCGTTGTACAGATCCTCGCTTCCACTGATTTCATACACGTGTACACTGCACCTTAACTGTGCTGACCCTTCTATCACCGTTAGCAGAAAACCACCCCAAAGAGGACACAACTCAACTTAAGTGTTTTGTTTCTCAAATGGCATTATTTTATGAGACTTAGAAAAAACAATTTTGCTTGGAACACAAACTCTGTTACAGGGCTTAGAGCTGACTGCAGTTAAGCAGAAATTGGTAGTGGGAGCTGGAAATGCAAAAGCCTAAAACAAAACAAAATCCTGTCAGTTTTAGTCTAGTAACATTCCAGCTCTGACACATTCTTTAGAAAACACAAGTGTTTGGACAAGGAAAGACAGCCTATAATAAACTAGTTTAGGCATTTAATCTCTTGAGGAGTATAATAAAGCCGTAAGTTCTTTGTAGGTTTGTCAGTGTTTCAGCAGACAGCTCTAGATGGACCAACAGCATCTAAGCAGAGACTGAAATGCAAAAACACACTGAAAGCAAAACTCTTACACAGTAATCTTTGCTCACACATATGTGCATGTAATTTAAATAGTAAATGAAGTCATGATAAAATTGTATAACCATGGTGCTGGAGAGATGGTTAAGCAGTTAAGAGCACTCACTGCTCTCCTAAAGGTCCTGAGTTCAATTCCTAGCAACCATATGGTGGCTCACAACCATCTGTAATGGGATCCAATGCTCTCTTCTGATGTCTGAAGACAGCTACAGAGCATTCACATACATAAAATAAATGAATAAATCTTTTAAAAAATTATATAACCGTTTTGCAATTTACAAAGAATCAAGAGATCTCAACATGATTATCAATCAACATCTTGAAATCAATCAGACTTTATGCAAACCACCAGCCTTAGCTCTCAATAGGAAATAGAAAATAAACAGGTAGAAAGAAACTGAATCTGAAAATTATGAAACTTCTAGAACAAATAATCAGGTTTAGGAAATGGGGGTTGGCGAGATGGCATAGCAGGTAAGAAACCTGTTGCCAAGCCTGACTTTGATCACTGGGATACACATACGAACTCTCTTCTGACCACACAGTGTGCTGAGCCATGCATGCAAAAACCAAATAAAATGGTAACAAAAATTTAAGAAGAATTTTATGAAATGCAATCAACAAAAGTTCTATGAGAAACCAAACAGGAATGACCCAAAGAAGAAAGAAAATAAATAGATCTTGAGGATTATCCTGAGCTAATGGTTGATGGAGAAGAGAAAGCCATTTTCTTCAGTGTACCCTCACTGCTACTGTGTCCATGGTCTGTAAATAACTTAATGAAACAACCTGCTGGGACACAGATGCAAAGATTCAACCCAGGAAAGTAGAAGAGGGCTGGCAGGGACAAGGAGGAGGACAAGGGAGGGCAAGAGGATGTGAAACATGATAGAATGCCTTATGCATATGTATGAATATGCTTAATAAGAAACACACAAATCCCATCAGTTACATAAAGAAGCAATTAAACTCTGAGAGACCTGTGAAGACCCTTTAAAAAGGAAACACTGAGAATACTAGAGGCAGGTTTTTTTTGTTTTTTGTTTTTTTGGTCTTGTTTTGTTTTTGTTTCTCTGTGTAGTGCTGGCTGTGCCAGGACTGGTTCTGTAGGAACAGGGTGGCCTTGAACTCAGACAGATCTGCCTGCCACTGCTTCCTAAGTGCTGTGACGCCACTGCCCTGCTGGAGGTTTACTGTTAAGCCAGGTTTATAGTTTAGAGAAAATCTCAAGAGCATAATTGGTAAGATTTATACAATATTTTTTCAGAAATAGGGCAGAAATATTTTTAATATACATTATACACTTTTCCCAATTAAAAATCACTGGAAAAGAAGTTGCCAATGAACCAGCTCCCAAATTCAGATGCTGTTTAAAAATGAACAGTGACAAAGTTTCTGCCAAAATCCACTACGTATACAAGCAGCATGCGGCTCTTTCTGTGCTTTTCTATATAAGGCTGTGATGTGAGTAAATTTATTACACTCCACAGCAAAGGCATTAGCTGGATAAGAATCCTGTCTCACAGGTAAAAATTACAAGTGTGTGAACTGCTATACAGCCAATGGAGGAGACTCTCCATTTTATCTTCTTTGCTCAAAAGGGAAAAACAGCCTAGGCCTCATTCCAAATAAAATCATCTCATGCAAAAGTAAGAGTTTACCCTCTAAATATCAAAGAAACACATAAAAATATAACTTGAATCAGGATCATGAACTGGTTGGAACACGATTAACAAACAGTTTTATGAATTACAATGACTGTAGCTATATTCTAATAATGACAGTATCAAAGAGGAAACGACCTCTCTGGCAGGCAGACAGCTAGCTGCACAACACATTTGTTTCACTGCTTACGAGGACCAGCCGCTGAGGCTCAGAACAAGTCAGTGGGGGAGGATCTGTCAGGAGAGGGAGTCCAACTGAACAGACACAGGGCGGCATGCTTGGGAAAGCCACAAGCAGATAAGCGGTAAGTGTTCACAGAGTCCTATGGAACTAACAGGCTTTGTTGTTCCCATTTCACTCTTCAGGAGCTCTGCTTCCACATTCCTTTGCATCTATTCAGTGGGTTAAAAATTACAAATGTGAAGGCAAATTTAATATGGGAGTTGTCAGTGTAATGAACAAATAACATAATCTTCCTCTTAAAAGTGCTTCTCAAGGGAACTGGGAAAAGTAAAGGAGATTTAAGAACTTAAAAAGAACTGGTTCAAATTTGGCAGACTGATTTGATTACATTTAAAATCTTGTAGAAAGACGGGATTACTACTAAAAGCAAGTATTTGGCTTGCCATACTTTGTACTACTTTCTCTCCAACTTAAGAAATTATAAAATGAGTTACAAAGAAGCTTTTAAATCAACACTCATTCAGGTTCTTAGCTGGTAAATTCTTTCCTCAGACTTTAGATGGGTTTGCCTCTTACTTGGTGGGCCACTATTCTGAATGCTTTCTAATGTTAAGGGAAAAGGTATCCAAGGGCCAGATACCACGTAGTGTGCTATCGCCTTTATTATCAACTCTGGGGGCACTGGCTGCACTGCCATAATGCATACCATCCTATCAAAATAGGAGGGGGAACGTAGCTCTAAATAGGAGAGGTATTTAGCTCTAGTGTTTTTTACTGCTTTCTAGAAATAACAACCTCTGAATCTAGAGGGAAGCTCTGATAAATTCATGTCTTAAAATTATAGAAAAAAAGATATGATAAACTAACTTTTTTTTATCCACATCTATTGGTGTCTTTCATCGAGTCTTCTGGAATCTAAGCCTGTAGAAAACCTAAAATGTGGATGTCTTACCTGCGAACACGGACAGACGTGTACACGGTACCATCTTGGAGAACCTGAATCTTTTTAGAAGGAAGAAGTCTCTTTGGCTGTGAGTGTCTGGCGGGTACAATGCTTTGCAAAGGCAAATGACCTGCTTAGCTACTTATCATGCTGACCACTGTCTGGAACTGGACTGACCCACGGAAGGGCGAATGGCTTCATCTTATAAAATGTCTGAACAAAGCACAACTTCTGAGCACATTTTACAGAAGACATGTGATCACTTGATCCTGACTAACCGTTCTGGATTAGAGACAGAATCAGTAGCAGAGGAAATGAAGCAGACTGTGGAGGAACAGGGGCATACAGTGCACTGGGCAGCTCTCCTGATACTCGTGGTGATAATACCCACCATAGGCGGGAACATCCTTGTGATTCTGGCTGTTGCACTGGAGAAGAGGCTGCAGTACGCTACCAACTACTTTTTAATGTCCTTGGCGGTGGCAGATTTGCTGGTTGGATTGTTTGTGATGCCGATTGCCCTCTTGACAATCATGTTTGGTAAGTATTTCCCCTTGTTCCTGCCACTGAACCCTACTAAAGAAATGGACACTCACTGACTTTTATTTTGTTTGAAATAAAAGATGGACCTGGATTAAAAACACAGAAGGGAACATTCCTTTACTTTTCATGATTTGTAGTAAATGTGAAAGGACATAAAAAATAATTTCTTAGGAGCATGTTTACCCTTCCTCAGTCATCTTTATAAAATCATTAAGTTGGCAATATTTATAGATTCTGCATTTGCTACCTAAAAATTATAGTAAGTAAAAAAAAGTACATTTTTCAAAAATTATTCCTACTTTCCCTTTAACAAAGTGATCAATAACTAGGACAATTGTGGGACTTTAATAATAGAATCATTGAATCAGCGAGTCCCAATTAAAGTTAGGCATCGTTCAAAAAATTCCTCTCCTAGCTCTTTCTAACCTGAGTACTAAGCTATGACATGGTGTCTACACATAAGTCATGCTGGGAGAAGATGTTTAGTTATAAAAGGAAATGGTCTTCCGCAAAGTATCTTGAGAGGTTCCATTTGTTTAAATTCTTTATGGTATCTGACCATCTGTGTTCCCAACAAACTTGTAAGTTAATAAAATAAGTGGAAAAGACCCGGAGTTACTCAGTTACCCTGAGTTACTGTGATAGTTTGACTTTCAGATTTTTGTTATAATAAAAAAAAGACAACAATATTAAAGTAGGCATAGAGTTTCTGCTGTGTTACATTGTCTCCAGCTATGTGAAGAAACACAAATGAGTCTGCTGAGAAACTATGAAGGCTCTTGCTTCATAATCAGCATTATAAGAACATCAGTCAATGCTTGGTATAAACTGGTGTGCCACTAATAAATAACTTAAAATTATAGATGATCAGGCTTCTAAGAACTGTACCTATGTTAAGAATAAACATACAAGTTATAGAAATAAAGTGCACTAATCTAGAACACACTAGCTTATTAAGTTTAAAACTGAAGGAAAACTACTATTCCAATTATTTTTATAAGAAATAACAGAGATATCTGAAATGAAGCACTGTGTCTTCATATGTAGTAATATGGTGAGGAGTTAAAACTTTATTGCAAGCAACACTCACCCAGCTTTAAAGCAAACTAAGACAGGATAAGCAACAACACACAAGCTTCCACTGCCTGAGTAGACTCTTAGTCAGTGGTATTGTTTTTCTCTCCCTTCCCTTCCATAATCCTGTAACCTTCTGAATAGCCTAATGGTACATGTTAACCATAAAGAGTAAGAAATGAGACTCTTAAAAACAACCTGCAGGAGCAAAGTAAGGATGATGTAGGGTGATACAGAAAGACTCTCACAGGAGTAAGATTCCAATTCACAACTCCAGGGCCCTAACTACAGCTTAAAGTATAAAACCATGCTCTGATGCTTTGCAGGCATACAGAAAATGCTAAAATGCTTTATCTTTGTTTTGCTAACACAAGATTAAAAATATTGAATAAAGAACAGAATAAATTTTACAGAAGTGAACTTTAATTTGAAAGCTCAGTTCGTAAACACTAAACATCTGCTCAATGCAAAATTCCGAGCTAGGTATATAAATCACTGGCTTAGGTTAAGGAATTTTTTTTTTTTTTGGTTTTTTGAGACAGGGTTTCTCTGTATAGTCCTGGCTGTCCTGGAACTCGCTTTGTAGACCAGGCTGGCCTCGAACTCAGAAATCCACCTGTCTCTGCCTCCCAAGTGCTGGGATTAAAGGCATGTGCCACCACCGCCCGGCACAGGTTAAGGAATCTTAACAGGAAAATTTTAATTTTGAAGTGTTCAAGTTAGCTGACAAACACTTTACAAGGTTCCAAATTGTAGGCTTCCCATGAAGTGAGAAAAACTGCTTATACATAAAAATTGTTGCTTAAGATATTCTTAACAATAAAAAGCAGAAAAACAAACATTCTAACATAAGATATTATATATACACCACCTGCATACTTAGGTCTTAAATTATAACCCATTTTAATAGCATTTCATTCTGCAAATACTTAAAAACAAATAAAATAAAGCTTTTGCTACTGGTAAGAATGCTGTACAAAAGAGTTCTTAGATTGGGGGCCAGGAAATCAACCCAGAACATAATCATCACTGAAATGTCACAGTATGAATTCATTATTTAAGACATAGTCTGTCAGACAGTGCATGTGGAGACATGCTACCCTTGGGAAACATCAAATGAATGTTCATAAATTGGAAGCTGGGCACAGTATATGGGAGACCTGACTTCAGACAGTAAGATCTCTGCATAGCCTTTCCCAGAAGACGGACACTAAGACTTTCTCAATGAACACATTTGTGTGAACTTCTGATAATTTTTAAAAGTAGCAACACATGATTTTCTCTAATTGCATGGGAAATCATCAGAACTTCTGAAGTTTACAAACAAAAGTGTTCTTGGTTATATAATCATAAAAGATTAATTATCATTATAAACAATCTTAGCTATTACCAGGAAATTCAATGAAAGTAACTAAAAACCTTTATAACAGCTAAGTATTCAAACTTAAAACAAACAAAAAACAAGTTAAGAACAACCAAGTACGGTTTAAGAGCACTGACTGCTCTTCCAGAGGCCCCAAGTTCAATTCCCAGCAACCACATGGTGGCTCACAGCCATCTGTATGGATCCAATGCCCTCTTCTGGTGAGTCTGAAGACAGCTACAGTGTACTTATATAAATAAAATAAATCTTTTTTAAAAAATTAACCAAACTAAATAAGGTGACAACGGAAAGAAAAACCAAAAAGGAAGATGGGAAGGGATGAAGGCAGGGAGACAGAGAAAAAGGTAAGAACATTTGAGTAGGAAACAGAGAATGACTTCGATTTTTCCTTATCAAATACATTATTGAAAATGTGAAGGCAAAAATATATAACATTTGGTTGTGCATTTGTTTTTGGTTTGGTTTTTCAAGACCAGGTTTCTCTGTGTAGACCTGGCTGTCCTGAATTTCACTTTGTAGATCAGGCCTGCCTCTGCCTCCTAAGTGCTGGGATTAAAGGTGTGCATCATTGTAACCACTGGGCTCCACTGTAACAATTTCTTTTAAAATTTATATAAGTACACTACAGCTGTCTTCACAAAAACCCGAAGAGGGGATTGGATCTCATTACAGATGGTTGTGAGCTGGGAATCTCTCAGGGTCTCTGGAAAAGCAGACAGTGTTCTTAACTGCTGAGCCATCTCTGCCCTATTGTGACAAAATTTAATCCATGTTCCACGAGCCACAGTGTGATGCAGTTCCCAAAAAGCAGGCAAACCATAATGTGTGGGACTTGGAAAGATCATCTAATTCTGAAACTGGAGATCAAGGCAATGAGCATTTTTTTTTTTTTGGAAAGTGGAAATTTAAAGAGCCAAGAAAAAAATTTCCTATGCTCTGAATAGCTTGAAAACACCTAAAACACTGTCATAGTAGCCAGAAGATCCCATATGTGCAGATGAAAGGAAAACACACACACACACACACACACACACACACACACACACACACACACACACACTGAAACCCCACAAACAAAAAATAAACACTAACCAACTAACAGAAGCTTTCTAATCATCTAAGCTCTGAATCGTTACTTTTTGAAATACAAAAAATGCAGTAGAATTTTTTTAAAAAGCTATTTAGGGCTGTCCCACAACAATTAATTTCCTAAACTGTGTACCTTGTGAACCCTGTAGGCATAGTTTTTTGGAAAGCCATTCCAAACAATCTTTAAAGTTCTTAAAATATGGGATACTTTATGACTCAGATATATAGACCGATGCTAATTATTTTTTCATAAACTAAAAGCCTGCCTATAGGGCAAGTATATGTCAGATGTAGTGAATCTATCTCATCAAAGCAAGGGGCTTTTGGTTAAAAAAAAAAAAATCAGATTTCTACAATAAAAAAAAAAAAGTAATAACATATTCTTCCTCCAAGCAAAAGCAAAGGCACAGTCCAATTACAATACACAAGATATTAATGCCTCAGTGCAATAACAAGCAGCACTAAACTTCAACTTTTCTGTTCTCTGACTCCCCCAGCAGAGGCTAACGTTTAAGTAGTTGCACTGCATTCTTGCTGTACAGAGAGACACTGGTTCTACACGTGTGATCTACACGTGTGATCGACCCGTGGGATCTGGCTTGGTTCTGAACATGTGTCTTTGCTGAAGTTTGGTTGACCAGTTACTGTTGAAAATAGTAACAATGATAATTGTCATTTTCTGAGTGCTTTCTCTGTGCCATACTGTTTCAAATACTTCACACAGATTATTTTACTATTTTTCAAACCTATAAATATAATACCGTGCCGGGCAGTGGTGATGCATATCTTTAATCCCAGCATTTGGGAGGCAGAGGCACGCGGATTTCTGAGTTTGAGGCCAGTCTGGTTTACAGAGTGAGTTCTAGGACAGCCAGGGCTACACAGAGAAGCCCTGTCTCGAAAACTCAAATAAATAAATAAATAAATAAATAAATAAATAAATAAATAGAATAAGATAAAAAAATAAAATATTGTAGCAAGCTTATGAAAGAGCAGCATAACAGACAGGATCTACCACAGGTTCACTGGTCTGTCTGAGATGATAAAATAATTATCAGCAATATGTGAATCTAGAGGACTGAGTCTGGAATTCATATCCTCAGCCTTCATGACTCTACTCTGCTTCTCAAACACAAATGTTAATCCTACCAATCCCAAGTATCATATTCAGCATATGAGACTAACAAGAAAGTCTATAGAATTTTGGGGGCGATGAGGCAGAACCCAGTATCTTTTCAATTAAAGATACATTCTACATTATATGGTATAATACTTAGGTCTCAGCTAGTACTTGTACATCCTTGAGGTGAATACGGATCTATTTTCTGAGGAGGGTACTAGAAACAGGCAATCTTACTAAGTTGAGCCTTGCTGGAAGGCAAACAGTGGCAGTCGAGTGACTCCCCTCACACCATGGCCTTTACAGTATGCAGTTTCACACTGAAAAAAGTATTGTCCTACTAGTAATTAAATAAACTGTCTACAAACTAAAACCTGTTTTGCTCCTGAATTACTACATCATGTCATTTAATCTACAATTATTTGGGCTCCCATAAAAATTCCAATTCTTCCAATATTACTTTCTCTAGTTTTAGTTAACGACAGTAAAGGAATGAAGTTGAGGCTGTGGTTTGTGTAGGTTAGAATACAGCTTGCTTAGCCTTGGGGCTCTGGTTCAGGTTAGGGTGATGCTGGTAGGTAGGTAGGTACAGGGTAGGTGGAATTGTTTCTTCAGAAAAATTTTATGTGAGAGTCCTGGAAAAGCAGTTAGTCTGTGTACCTGATTAACTCCTCTTACATTTTTTCTTTTTAAGCTTAAATATTTGCTGTTTCACTTGATTACTATAAATTTAACTAATATCTAATCCAAGTTCTGCTGAAAACAGGTGGACCATAATGCATTCCAACAAGAAATTGTCATCCTAAATCAAGCCGATGCCTCCTGTGTGCTCCATGGCGTCGCACTGCAGCTGACATGCCTAGTCCCGCCTGTGCTTTTCTAAGTTGCTGCTTTGGTCTGCAGACCAGGGGTTGGTTGATGTGTTGTCAAGGCTGCTTTTACTTACTGTGTGGACCACAAACAGCTGCCACCACACCTGTGGTTCCTTCCTGCTCATCACCAGCAATTTAGATTTTATTACTATTAATTTTTTTAAAGATTTATTTTTTTTTTATTCTATGTATATGAGTACTCTGTTGCTCTCTTCAGATACACTAGAAGAGGGTATCAGATCCCATTACAGATGGTTGTGAGCCACCATGTGGTTGCTGGAATTGAACTCATGACCTCTGGAACAGTCATCTCTCCAGCCCTAGATTTTATTTTTTTAATTTAATTTTATGTGTATGTATTTTGCCTACATGCATGTCTATGCACTGTGGGTGTGCCTGGTGCTTTTGGAGCTAGAAAAAGGTGTCAGATCCCCATATCAATGGCTACGGTTGTGAGTTGCCTGCTGTATGGGTGCTGGGAATCAAACTCAGGTCCTCTGGAATAGCAGCTAGGCTCTTAACCACTGAGCCATCTCTCCAGCTCCCTTCCTTGCTTTTAATAAAAGATTTCTAGTAATCTAGTGTCATTATATTGCTTTCATAAAAGTCTATCCAGTGGTATTTCATAGAGTCTTAAAGATCCATCTCTTATCTCATATACTCTTGTTCTTAAAATTCTATATCACTGTTAGATATTTCTGATTAAAATATGATTTTCACTAATTCCCACTTCTGCTCCAAAATTAGTGTCATAAATATATTAACTCTGTTGGAAAATATGTCTAACAAGGCTTCAAAGACCTAATTAAATCAGTCTGGAAAGCTTTTGTTTCTAGCCTATAACAGGGAATATCATGGGTCAAAGAGTCAAATTCCAAAGACATGTACTTTTTATGTTTTCTCTGTGGCTTCCTGCTCACAGCTACAAGATTTATGGCTAGAATTTTCCAGACCTTAACTTTCAAATGTAGAATACATAATTAAGACCAGCTAAACAGGATAGTTTAAATTAGTAGGAAAGAAAAGGAAAGTATTCTACTTTAAAAGTTCTACAGAGACTGTGTGGATTTAAGGATAAAACACCACAGCCAGACGAGGCAGAAGGGCCACATACTACTTTAGGTAAGCTTGAGGCTATGGTGCTATCTCAAACAAACTACCCAAGAAACCCCTCTTCCTCCTCTTCAACAACAACAACAACAACAACAGCAACAACAACAACAACAACAGGATTTCAAGCAGTATTTTTAGTGGTAGAAAACCTGCCCAGCATACTTCAGGCCCTGGCTTCCATCTCTAGCAACAAACATGCTCTTGAGTGTTTTCTTTCTTTTTTTTTTTTTTGGTTTTTTCGAGACAGGGTTTCTCTGTATAGCCCTGGCTGTCCTGGAACTCACATTGTAGATCAGGTTGGCCTTGAACTCAGAAATCCGCCTGCCTCTGCCTCCCGAGTGCTGGGATTAAAGGTGTGCGCCACCATGCCCGGCAAGTGTTTTCATTTTTGATGTAGGGTTTTGCTACGTTGCCAGGTTGGATATGGGTTTGAGGTTAAGTGACCCTTCCATGTCAGCCTCCACAGTAGCTAGGCCTCTAAGGACTACTTCATCCTATAGTCTAGACTTGAGCATTTTTCTGTTTTCCTGCTCAGAGCCCAGGATGTAGGTTTGGCTTCCCAGTAGTTTCTACTGTGAAGCTCTCCTATCAGTGAGTCTTTTCTTTCTTCCACTATTTGCCTTTAATGTTAGGTGGTTAGAGAATGCATTGTCAGTTCTGACTAAGATCATTTTCCACTGCTGACAGAAAACTGGAAGCTACGGCTAAGAAACTTCAACTACTTAGGTTTTCTCTATTGAAAGGTCTCTTATGAGGTGTGTGTGCGTGTGCGTGTGCGTGTGCGCGTGTGCGTGTGCGCGTGTGCAGGTCAGAGGCTGATGTCAGAATGCTGTCTTCCTCATTCTCTTTCCATCTTATTTTTTGAGAAAGGGTCTCTTTTCTGAGCCCAGAGCTCAGTGATTTGGCTAGGCTGAGTGGTCAGCAGTCTCCAGGGACTCTCTTCTGTCTTTCTTCCACTGGTAGGCAGCGGGTGTCACTCCAGTACTGAAATTACAAGTGCAGACTGTCACAGCGAGCTTTTTATATGGGTTTGGGGATCTGAACTCAGGTGTCCACGCTTGCTTGGAAGCACTTTACCAATCAAGCCTCCCCAGCTCCTAAATGTTCCTTTCTATGAGACACTCTGAGTGTCTATCACATACCAGTAAATCCAGGAATATGTTTAAAGTCTAAAATAGTCTTTTCTACAAAGTCTCCCCATAGAATAGATGTTTAACCTTATTTCCATATGATCATGTAGGGATGCGGTTCACTGCATTTTCATACAATGCCTGCATATATTATCAGACAGAACTAATAGCCTGCTTTCTCCACCAGTGCCCCAGGTGATATCCTCCCCATTCACTACTCTTGATCAGAGTACACAATGCTCTATCGAATGTTTTCAATTAATATTTCAATTTTGATAAGTGCCCTCCGCCATAAACATACTCAAAGATTTAACTACATTAGAATTGATTCATTTGCAACATCAAAGACATCACAAGGGTCATGTTAAGAGGTTTAAAAATATGTACTGGATTAAGAAAAAAATGATTAAATTGAAAGTTGCCATTCTCTGAGCAAATGTTTTTTCTTTCAGAGGCTATATGGCCCCTCCCACTGGCCCTGTGTCCTGCCTGGTTATTCCTGGATGTTCTCTTTTCGACTGCCTCCATCATGCATCTCTGTGCCATTTCCCTGGACCGCTATATAGCCATAAAAAAGCCAATTCAGGCCAATCAGTGCAACTCCCGGGCTACTGCATTCATCAAGATTACAGTGGTATGGTTAATTTCAATAGGTATGTGGGGAACGCCAAAGGTATGGGTAGCCTCTGTTTCCATATGGCCAGAATGCCAGGTCTGGTAACTAGGAAAACTCAGAGGTCAAGGCAATCCACTGAAATCCAGTACTTGTATATCACAGTCAGTGTGCAGCTTCTGAGCCACGCCATTAGTAAAATCTAAGTCAGCAGTAAGTCCATGTCTTCAGAATAAACCAGTGTTTACTGAGCTACCATTCCACTTTGATTTTGATATTCAGGAAGTTTAAGCTCCAAAGTTTGGTATTTGCCAACAAATAGTTAAAGTCTAACTAGCTTGAGGAATCTAGCCCTCAAAGTAAATCAGCAAAAAATTAAATATATCATAAATCATGTCTATCAGCATAAACAGAAGAGGATGAAAAAGCCGACCTTGCCAAATTTTGTATGCAGGTACCCAAGACCATAAATTGGCCCAGTAAGTTGGAGTTCCCATATGTACAGATTAAAGGCAGAGTTAAATATATACTTTAGTGATTTAACTCTCAAAAAGATGTTAAGCCAGTGTTTAGAAATGATTTCTAGGAAGAAATCAATTTCCTTTAATCCATTACGTTTCTGAGCTCATTGTTTTGTTTTTTAAGGATTAGCATTTATTCTGTGTATGGTGCTTTGCCTGCACATGTGTGTACATCTTGTGTGTGCCTCATGTCCAAGGAGAGTAGATGAGGGCACTGGAGTTTCAGCAGGTTGTGAGTTACTTTTCCAGTCTGCTGTCATCGTTAACACTCAAAGATAGCTGCTGCTATGGTACCTCAAGAGAGTGTGGCACTCATCCAAAGCTCTCCTGAGTTAGTACCAGAAAAAGGCTCTCAGATTTGTAACACACAAACTGACCAGGGATTTACTGCTTCCCAGTAGAAAGAACATTTTTGAGGAGGAAAATAATGAGGAGACCCGAAGTGCTAAAGGAGGAGAAAACACACATTGCTTGCTTCTCTCTAATCAGTGTCAGAATGTGTTCAATAAGGCAAGAAAGATACTGAAATTATCCCCACAATCCTGAAACATTGGCTCTACGGCCTAAACATTTTTGAAAAGCCCGGGAGAAGAAGAGTCAAGGAAACATCTTTAGAGAACACAGAGACTTTTATGTCAAACAGTAGATGATCAAAACGGGAAAGAGCAGCAGAAATAACAAGGTAGGTCAGGGGTCAGCAGTCTTTCTATAAAAAGCAGGAATGTTGTGACAGTTTGTCAGTTAGAACTTATCCAAATGGAGGCTGGATAACATGATTTCATAAACATCAAATTTTTGCTAAGTATCTATAATGTACAAGCTTCTAGGGATATTTGGACAAAAGCCAGGTGGTGGCAGCACACATCTTTAATCCCAGCACTTGGGAGGCAGAGGCAGGCGGATTTCTGAGTTCGAGGCCAGCCTGGTCTACAGAGTGAGTTCCAGGTTAGCCAGGGCTACACA
>NC_034594.1:63504279-63523198 GCF_900095145.1 Mus pahari | reverse complement strand
AAAAAAAAAAAAAAAGAAAGAAAGAAAGAAAGAAAAGAAAAGAAAAGAAAAGAAAAGAAAAGAAAAGAAAAGAAAAGAAAAAGCCAAAAGCACAAAAAGAAAAAAAAGTTACATGGGAAAAAAAAAAAGACAAAGCTCTGACAGACGGCTCAGCAGCTATGTACTGTATGTACACACTGTAGGCGGCAGGCGGCTTGGACTTAACGTGCTGTGTGGGAGAGTAAAAGAAAGGCATGCATCACCACACCTGGCTCAGGCAGCAACTTTCTAAGAAAGAATATTTTGTTTTCTCTAAAAAGTTAGGATGACATGCTACTCATAACACCGAAAGATAAAATTCTTAGGTGTGCCTGTACAACCTCAAAGATAAGATAGATACTGCCTGAAAATTAGGACACCAAATCTCCAAACTCTCTCTAAATTAATTACCCTGGATAATAACCTTATCTTCCGAATTCTTTTCCAATATGAAGAATAGCAGATGCTCAGTTAGATTCCATTAGTCAAAGGATCTCCTTCAAATCCTGAACAGGTTTGAAGGAACTGAAGGTCTCAGGAATTATAAAGCACTCATTAGCAAGATGTTACTGTGATAAACCTCAAAACAACTGATTTAAGAACAGATCATGAATGACTTAATTTATCTGACTTGGTCTCCCTTAGGCATCGCCATCCCAGTCCCTATTAAAGGAATAGAGACTGATGTGATTAACGCACACAACATCACCTGTGAGCTGACAAAGGACCGCTTTGGCAGTTTTATGGTCTTTGGGTCGATGGCTGCTTTCTTTGCACCTCTCGCCATCATGATAGTCACTTACTTTCTCACCATTCATACTTTACGGAAGAAAGCTTACTTGGTCAAAAATAAGCCACCTCAACGCCTAACACGGTGGACTGTGCCCACAGTTTTCCTAAGGGAAGACTCATCCTTTTCATCACCAGAAAAGGTGGCAATGCTGGATGGGTCTCCCAAGGATAAAATTCTACCTAACTCAAGTGATGAGACACTTATGCGAAGAATGTCCTCAGTTGGAAAAAAATCAGCCCAAACCATTTCTAATGAACAGAGAGCCTCAAAGGTCCTTGGAATTGTGTTTTTCCTCTTTCTGCTTATGTGGTGCCCCTTTTTTATTACAAACATAACTTTAGCTCTGTGTGATTCCTGCAATCAGACCACTCTCAAAACGCTCCTGGAGATATTTGTGTGGATAGGCTATGTTTCCTCGGGAGTGAATCCTCTGATCTATACACTCTTCAATAAGACATTTCGGGAAGCATTTGGCAGGTACATCACCTGCAATTACCAAGCCACAAAGTCAGTAAAAGCACTTAGGAAGTGTTCCAGTACACTCTGTTTTGGGAATTCAATGGTAGAAAACTCTAAATTTTTCACAATACATGGAATTCGAAATGGGCTCAACCCTGCCATGTACCAGAGCCCAATGAGGCTCCGAGGTTCAACCATTCAGTCCTCATCAATCATTCTCCTTGATACCCTTCTCACTGAAAACGATGGTGACAAAGCGGAAGAGCAAGTCAGCTACATATAGCAGAACGGGCTGCCCTCATCTGACTGAGAGAGGTGATGAGCAGGATGCACACGCACCATGGAAAAGGCACAGAGTGAATGAAAACCCTTCCCTCTCCCTCACCACGGCTGTCCAGCTACCTTAGCTAAACAATCTCAAAGCACTGGTAAAGCAGTTCTGTATGGCTTCAAACAAAAGCAATCCCTACTCTGGTTTTCAAATACAATTAAATAAGTTGATAAATTTCAGTATTTTAAAAAAATGAATGTCAACAAATTTTTAAGTTTCTAATTGTGTGTAAAGAAAATTGTGCTAAGAAAGAAATAAAATGAAACAAAAAATGTTAACTCTCTACGTTTTTAAAAGCACAAGGCACCAAGAGCAATGACAAGACGAAGAGACAAAAGCAAAGACTACAACCAGGATCCTAGGCCAGGGGATGGTTCAGTGCTCACCACACAGGAATAAGGAGCTGGTGTGGTCCCCTGCACCCACATAAAGAGCTGGATGTAGTGTTGCCTGCCTGGGATCTACTGCTGGGAGGCAGAGACAGGAGGATCCCTGAGCTTGGTGGTCAGGTCATCTTACTGATCCAGTGAGCTCTAGATTCAGTTTGACACCCCAATGCAAACTCAGAAAAACCTGCTGCATACTGAATCCTCCTCTCCCCACAAATACACATGTAAAACCCTAAAACCAAATCAAACAACAAAAAACCCATCGATCAAATTTGT
Source organism: Mus pahari (assembly GCF_900095145.1). NCBI lineage: Eukaryota > Metazoa > Chordata > Mammalia > Rodentia > Muridae > Mus > Mus pahari. The sequence continues at coordinate 63,520,932 of NC_034594.1, read as the reverse complement.
CTGTAAGAGAAGAATGACTTTAATGGTGATATAGTTAACATAGTCATGATTTTCCTCAGGAAGCTATGTTGACAGAAGCGATGGGGAGGACAGCAGTTAGATTCAGGCAATGTAACAGAGCTTAGAAGCGTAACTGTTAACAGGCATCTGATGAGCAGAGGCAGGTCCCCAAAAGAGGCGGAGGAGGGTACTTGAACCGAGTTATATTCCTTAAAGGCATGGATCAACATGCTGAAATGGGAACTGTGGAACCTCAATTCAGAGGCCTGAACAGTATGAGATCTCACAAACACAGGCTACCTCTGCCTCATTTTTACTGTATGTTATTTCATCTTGCATTGATTGATACAGGTGGAAACGAGCCAACCTGTACTGGACAGCTGATTAAATTTAGAAATGATATTCAGTTTAACCTCACCTCAATCTTTGCACCTACATTTTATGCCATTCTTTAACTTATTTATTCATGTATTTATGTATGTATGTATGTATTTATTTATTTACCATTTAAGTGCACTGTAGCTGTGTTCAGACGCACCAGAAGAGGGCGTTCCATATCAATTCGGATGGTTGTGAGCCACCATGTGGTTGCTGGGATTTGAACTCAGGACCTTCAGAAGAGCAATCAGAGCTCTTTCTCGCTGAACCATCTCTCCAGCCCTTTTGTGCCATTCTTCTTCTTCTTCTTCTTTTTTTTGGTTTTTTCAAGACAGGGTTTCTCTGTGTAGCCCTGGCTGTCCTAGAACTCACTTTGTAGACCAGGCTGGCCTCAAACTCAGAAATCCGCCTGCCTCTGCCTCCCAAGTGCTGGGATTAAAGGCGTGTGCCACCACCGCCCAGCTTTTTTTCTTCTTTTAAATTTTATTTATTTATTTATTTTTCTTTTCTTTTGTGCCATTCTTAACAGGGATTAGTAAATAGTAGTCAATTCTATTGGCTGTTGATGTATCCATTCAATGCTATTTACACAAATGGTAAACAAATTTAGGCAGGAGGAAGTGGTAATAAAGATAAGCCCATATCTTAGCTTTGCCATTTCAAGCTGACATGAATTTATACTTTGTTCTCCTCTGTCCCTGAGCCCTTATAGGCAATTGAGTTTAGGATGCTTATGTTATGAAATGTATAAGCTATGGAAAATCTTGGTATAAGTAAACTAGACATATTCCTCTAGTGGTAGAATCTTTTCCTAAAACATGGATGTAATGCACAGACCCCAACATATTACATATATGCATTGGCTCTGTATCATCTGCCAGCCAAAGTATACCTCATTTAATCCATTTATCATTAAAACATTAGGCATTTCCCCCTAGTGGTCTCAATGCTTTCAATAGAATAAGGATGTGTTAGTTTAGTTAAAAAAAATAAAATTATTTGTATTATCCCATCCCCCAAAAAGAATAAAAGAAACAAAAGCCAGACACAGAAAAACTGTTCTTCTTCTTTGGTTTGAGGTTATAATCTGATGAGTCTGTTATATGCTAAGATTTATATTCTTATCATGGCAAACATATCTTTCTCCCTTTCTGATGCTTCAGATCAAACCCAGGGACTCATCAATGTCTTCTAACTGAGCCCCTCCCTAAGTCCCATCCCTAAGGAGACTTGTCAGACATCACACTGATAATATTCAAAACTCTATACTGTACTTTATGCACCAGGAAACACGTACAACTGTTTCATTTTATAAGTTCTAAACATATAGTTATCAGTAATACTTCCAAATACCCAACATGCTCGATACTGTTCACAGATTTCTATTACCGCTCAAAAATATATGCATGCCTACAAAAATAATTCCAGAACCCATAAACTAGCTTCATTATTACTTAAACAGAATCCTCAACCTTGTCTATAGCTAATGAGATCATTTTAGCATTTCTAGACTAGATTACTGATTGAAATATAACATTAATATCAACTATTTTAAAAAAAGGGAGCTGGATGGTGGTGGCGCATGCCTTTAATCCCAGCACTTGGGAGGCAGAGGCAGGCGGATTTCTGAGTTCAAGGTCAGCCTGGTCTACAAAAGTGAATTCCAGGACAGCCAGGGCTATACAGAGAAACCCTGTCTCAACACACCCCCTTCCAAAAGAAAGGGACAAATTTCAAATTTTTACCACTAGAATTTAACAGTAACTTCTATTTTATGAATACTTTAAAGAAATTTATAATTTGATGGGCCAGAGAGATTATTCAGTGATTAAGGGCACTAGACAATCTTACAGGTTTGATTGCCAGCACTCACACGGTAGCTTACGACTCTAACTCCAGTTCCAAGGGATCCGGTGGTAATAACAAAGTAGTATGCAGATGTACACACAGGCAAAATATCACACACATTAAAAGAAAAAAAAGGGCCCCTCAATAGATGTAGTCATAGTTGGCCTTAAACTTATGATCCTTCTGAGGCTGGGATTACAGGCATGTACTGCCAAGGTGTCTGTCACCTCTCCTAAACCTGTGTTTGTTTGTGATTTTGTCTTCTGATAGTGCTGAGAATCAAGCTCAGGGTCTTGCAGACGGTAGAAGACTGCACTACCATGGAGCCACATCATAAGTCCTGTTTTTATTACTGATTCTAACCATTATAAAGAAATTAATGGCCTACAGAGCTGGAGAAAGAATAAAAATAGCACAACCACATGATCTAGCTTGTGAATAAAGAGAAAACTTCAGATGAGAACTTTACAGAAAGATAATTTCATTTAAGAAAAAAATGAATAAATGTTTTTGGTATTTATGTCCAATAAGCAGTATCTAAAATGTTTTTTAAAAATCAGTAAGTGAGGGGGCTGGTGAGATGGCTCAGTGGGTAAGAGCACCCGACTGCTCTTCCGAAGGTCNGGAGTTCAAATCCCAGCANCCACATGGTGGCTCATAACCATCNNTAACAAGATCTGACNCNCTCTTCTGGAGTGTCTGAAGACAGCTACAGTGTACTTACATATAATAAATAAATAAATCTTAAAAAAANAAAAATAAAATAAATCTAAAAAAAAAAATCAATAAGTAACAAATTTTTAGCTAAATGACTGCAGGGTCATCTAAAGAGTGATGTTTAGAGACTAGAGTACATGCCTGTAATCCTAGTACTTGGGAGGCTGAGGCAGCATGACTATGAGTTTAAAGCTATCTTGGGTCACAAAATCACAATGAGTTATAAGCCAACCCGGAGCAAGAACCTGTCTCAAAAGCCAAAACGTGATTCTACTGGGAAAATGGAAATGAATGGAAATGACAAAATGAGGATTCTGGAAGGATGGTTCAGCAGCTAAGAGCATTGGTGCTTTGCAGAAGACTTAGGCAGGCTCCATTTCCAGCAATCACAACAGTAGCTCACAACTGCCTGTAAGTACAGATCCAGGGATTTGATGTCTGTTTCTAGTCTTGTTGGGCACTGCATGCATGTGATGTATATACATACATGTAGGTAAAAGACTTATACACATAATTTAAAAAAACAAATCATACACTTGAAAGCAAATGTCATATAGGAAAACACATAGGAATTTAGATAACAGGACACATACTTCTCAAGTGTTAAGGGCAACAAGGAAGTTTGAGAATACAATATTCTGCTAGAGCCTCTTCAAGGAAGACAGAGCTCTGAGAAGCACATGGCAGAGAAAGTTGGATTTATCTATCTCAGACTGTCAGGAATCTAAGGCTCCTCCTCATTTAGATCCACAGCAATGGGAACTTTGCTAACTGCTGTGAAACTTGATAACCTTAGCTTAAATATATATATATATAATATGGGCCAATGACATGGCTCTGTAGGTAAAGGCACTTTACCGCCAAACCTGACGACTTGATCTCTGGGAACCTACATGATGGAAAGAGAATTGACTCCCACAAGTTTTTCTCTCGCATCCACATGTGCGCTGTGGTACATACATGTCCACATACATACATTCATACACATACAAACAAATGAATGTAACAAAACATTTAAAAAGAACACTTCCTTTCACCTTTAAAAATAAAGGGAGAAAAACTTGAAGAACTTGTTTAACTCTAGTCACTTAAAGTAACTGACCACATTTAACTTTCTTCTTTACACAGATTTTGGTAAGATAGTCTCTCAATAATTCCTAGCGGTCACTTCTTCAAGGACGTATTTTGGAAAACAACTCAAGGACCCTCAGAGGATCATTTGCCCCATGCAGGGTATATACACGCAACCTCAGCTACTTAGGAAGCTGAGGCAGGAGAACCACTTGAGCACAGGACTAGCATGGCTAACACTGCGGCCAGCACAGAACTCATTTGACTCACTTGCACCATCTGAAGGTCATGCTATGAGGAGTTTATTAACAAAAGATGGTTCACAGGTGACATCTGCTGCTGAAACTGGAGATTTAGCACATGTATGAACCACAGGAAATACAGGGGAAAAAAGTTAAAACAAGCATAGGAAAACTGAACAGAAAAACGTATTTTTCTTCTTAACCCACAACATCGTTCAGACACACAGAACTAACCCTATTGTCCTCACTCTGAACTTCGACATGGTCAAGTATTTTAGTTTCTATTTAAGAATCCAAAGACAAACAGAATCCACAGTTAGAAATTATTACCTGAACAAAATGAAGCCAAGTGACTCCACTGCTGCTCTTCTGACATCATCATTGACATCACTTACCTAAGGGGAAATTTAGGGTAATTAGAACACATATTTCATTAATAAGGTGATACAAACTCCCCATCACTATTATAAATTACGTCTTAATAGTATTTCTTCATTATGTCTTTTTCCTTACAAAATATACTATATCTCTTAAGTATATACAGTAAATAAACTTAAGAAATAATGACACAACTGGGTGTGGTGGTGCATACCTTTAATCCCAGAACTCGGGAAGCAGAGGCAAGCGGATTTCTGAGTACAAAGTGAGTTCCAGGACAGCCAGAGCTACACAGAGAAACCCTGTCTTGAAAAACCAAAACTAAAAGAAAAAAAAAAAAAAGAAAAAAGAAAAAAAAAATAATGACACGTAGGTTTTTAAAAGTCTTCCTTGAGGGCTGGAGAGATGGCTCAGCGGTTAAGAGCACTGATTGCTCTTCCAGAGGTCCTGAGTTCAAATACCATTAACCACATGGTGGTTCACAACCATCTGTAACGAGATCTGATGCCCTCCTCTGGTGTGTCTGAAGACAGCTACAGTATATATATGTGTGTGTGTGTGTGTGTGTGTATAAAATTAAAAAAAAAAAAGTCTTTCCTGGCACACCGTTAATCCCAGCATTAGGAAAGCAGAGGGAGGTGCATCTCTGTGAACTTGAGGTAAATATTATCTACATATGAAGTTCAAGACTAGCCAGGGTTGCCAGGGTTACATAGTGAGATCCTGCCTCAAGAAATAAAAACAACAACAAAACCCTCCTTTCCTTAACTTAGGGGAAAAAAAATCTTAGAGTTCTACTTTGAAGCTTCTTAGATGCCTTTGTAGCATGGTGAAATTTAGGGTTCAGAACTACTTAAGAATAATTCAGTTGTAGCTTTTACAAGTTATAAGGGTTACAAGGAATATCAAGCATTTCTTCAATGTTGTTTCCATACAATATGCTCTAAGATGAAGAAAAACACAAATGGTTACAATATAACGCATACTATGCTGACTGTGGTGGTTTGAGTGAAAATGGTCCCCATAGGCTCATAGGGAGTGGTGGCACTACTGGGAAGTGTGACTTTATTGGAGTAGATGTGGCCTTGTCAGAGGAAGTATGTCACTGGGGTTGGACTTTGGGGTTTGAGAAGACCAAGTCAGGTGCAGTGTCACTCTTTCTCAACGCTGCCTGCAAAAGAGGACTCTGAGCTCCCTCTCCAGCACCATGTCTGCCTGGATGCTGCCATGCTTCCTGCCATGATGATAATGGACTGACCCTCTGAAACTGTAAGCCAGCCACAATTAAATGCTTTCCCTTATAAGAGTTCTTGTTGCCATGATGTCTCTTTATAGCAATAAAACCCTAACTAAAACAATGACCATGCACAAACTCTAATCAATAATGTGAGACAAGTGTGTCTCTTTAAAGAAGAGGTAAGCATCAATTTCAAACCTTTCTACATTGGAAGTGATATCATTTTTCCTTTTCCCATTGTGACAGGAATTCACTAAGTTATATGTGGAACGAAAACTACTTGAACTGGCAACATTATTCTCAATAAGCTATGAAATCGAAAAGACTGAAAAAATGGGCATCAGGCTTTCTGTGCAGAAGATCTCTTGAAATAGACCATGTTCCTGTCAGTGGTACTAAAGCTAATTTCACTGGCTAGAAAACATGGTTTCTTGATTTGCCTATCTTAGGAAGATCAAATATTCTCACTTGATCTTGTCTCTTACAAACAAGAATGCCCTTTGGGGTAGTTTCAGAAATTACACTTGACTGGTTTTGAAGACTATGCATGCTGACATAGTACTGTTCTATTTCATTCTAAAAACCGACTGCTGAATTATGGACTACTGTGTCCAATGACTGAGTATCTGAACTTGAATCCACTGACGATGGTCATACATATGGTGGTCATATATACAATGTATATAACCTATACCTCTTCGTGGTAGTTTGAATAGGTATGCTCCCACAGACTCATGTATTTGAATACTTGGCCCATAGTAGGTGGTATTCTTAGGAAGTGTGGCCTTGTTGGAGGAAGTGTGCCACTGTGGGATGTGGGCTTGGGGTTCTCTGATGCTCAAGCTATGCCAGAATAGTACAGTCTCTCCTTGCTGCCTGCAGATTAAGATGTAGACCTCTAATTCTGAGCTCTGTCTCACCATGCTGGCCTGTATGCTGCCAAGCTTCCCACCATAAAGACAATGGACTAAACCTCTAAAACTGTAAGCCAGCCCCAATTAAATGTTGTCCTTTATAAGAGCTGCTGTGGTGATGGTGACCCTTCAGCAATGAAACCCTAACTAAGACATCTCTACTGTCCACCTGCAAACTTCCCCTTCCCCCTGAAAAAGAATAGAGTACTTACAGCAACATGTAGCAGGCGCCGAATGGCTTTGTTGTTACCAGAGCCACAATAAGCCATGGCTACAGTATACATTCCAGATCTTCTAAGAATTGGGTCCTAAGAAAGAATAATTCCCATTAGGCACTGTGAAACACGCCTGTAGTCCTAACTGCCTGGAGGCTCAGCTGGGAGGTCTGGGTCCAGCTGTTACAGAATAGCCTAGGAAATGCAGTAAAACCCACTCTGAACACAAACATCTCACCCCACCCCACCCCACCCCCAAATAGCAATAAACCAAAATAAACTTATTGAATAATAGACAGGCTCCTTTAATGGAGAAACCATGAAACGTAAAATAATTCATTTGTTATTGATAATGCTCAAAGTGAATGGAAAAAAATGAACCCTCAATAATAAAGAAGGAATTGTTCTTAATTCCTAACAGTCTCTGCAATTACTTCTATCCTGCCTTATATTTTCTGGGAAGTCAAGTCAAGTTACTATCAGTAGACCCAGCTATATGAAATCGACTTTCACTTAGGAAACAAAAAACAAAGAAGACAGGTCCTATTTCCATATTCTTTTCTTTTTCTTATTTTTGGTTTTTCAAGACAGGGTTTTTCTGTGTAGCCCTGGCTGTCCTAGAACTGACTCTGTAAACTAGGCCTCACAGAGATCCCTCTGCCTCTGCCTCTGCCTCCAAAGTGCTGGAATTAAAGGTATAAGCCATGGTCATATTCTAATTCACGTTTTCCTTACCTAATTCTTGAACATGGAACAATGAGTGGAAGAAATTCGGAGTCTGATGGCTGAATGAAATAATCAGTAATTCAACCAATGAACCATAATGTATTAATCACATTACAAAGAAGAGAGTGACTCTGGTTATCTGCTGTATGCAACACCATCACATAAGTAAAAGATATCAGAAAACTGTTACTCAAGTAAGTACAGAGAATGCCAATGTTTTATGATTTAAAAAAAAAAAAAAAAAACCAGTAAAACAAGCATTATACCTTAACCTTATTAAAGGAGTATTAAGCCGGGCAGTGGTGGTACATACCTTTATTCCCAGCACTCAGGAGATAGAGGCAACCAGATCTTTGTGAGTTTGAGACTAGCCTAGTCTACAGAGCAAGTTCCCAGAAGCCAGGGATACACAGAGAAACCCTGACTCATGCTTAAAGCATGCCTTTAATCCTAGCAACTGGGAGGCAGGGACAGGTGGATTTGTGAGGTGGAGGCCAGCCTGGTCTACAAAGCAAGTACCAGGACAGCTAGGTATGTTACAGAGAAAACTTGTCTCAAAATCTGGAAAAACCAACCAACCAACCAACCAACCCTAACTTGGGGAGTGCAGGGTGAAGCAGACAACTATTTAAGCATTCAAAAATATTATAAAATGTAGAATGCAGGGGAGAAAACAAATAGAATCTCACCTTATCACGACAGAGAGACTCAATGAGAGCATCGGCCTCCTCCATCCTCCCATACATCACTAATGCAATGCCAACTGCCAGACCGCGCAGAATCTTCTCGTGTTGAGTCTCTTGTGCATAGCCAACCATATCCTCAATCGCCTGGGCATTTTTAGAACCTAACATAACCAAACCTAAGGCTAGGCCAGCTGCCTCCCCTGGAGTAAAGAGTAAAATAATGAACAACAGCAATGTGTAAAGACATCCAATTGAAAGTGGCACCTATTTGCATCAGTTGTCAAAATAACTATTAGCCTTCTGAGAGGAACTAACATTTTTTACGATTTATTTTATGTGTGAGTACTTTGCCTATATGTGTGTATGTGCAATCACAGATGTGCCTGGTGTCTGCAAAGCCAAAAGAGGATGGTAAATTTCTTAGAACTAGAGTTACGAGTAGTCGTAAGCCACCACATGGGTGTTGGGAACCAAACCCAGGTCTTCTGTAAGAGCAACAAGTGTTTTTAACTTCTGATCTATGTCCACGGCCCTTGCCACACTTAAAAAAGTACTTTTTATTATTTATTTATTTTATGTATGTATGTATGCATGTATGTGTGTATGTGTGTGTCTGTACACATGCATGTCCAAGAAGGTCAGAGGGAGTTGGATACTCTGGTATTACAAGCTGGTATTACAAGCAGTTTTGAGCTGCCTAATGTACATGTTGGGAATAAGAACATGGGCTTTTAACTGCTGAGCCATCTCTCCCCAACAATTTTTAAAGAGAGAGACAATGTATGTGGAAGTACATCCATATATTTATAGCAATTTTCCTTTTAAATCTTGACAGTATTCCCCATCAATCTTGTAATAAAGTCAAAAGACATTATGCTAATTAAAAAAATAAAATGATCACCAAGCACCATAGAATATCCTCAGGACACATAGAGTTCTGTTTAATAACTTCCTATCTGCACAAGTAACTGCTACCAGTGCACTCTGTACACACTCCTTAGAAAGCCTACATAACAAAACAAAACAAGATAAACCCACTAAATGGAGCGAATTCTGCTCCCTCTTTAACAAGAGAGAACTTTGATTTTAAGGACAACAACTAGCTAGCTTTTCTATCCTGTAATGCCAACTGCAAGACTAGGTAAGAATTTTCTCATCTTGAGTTTTTAAAAAACTCCTTTAAAGGAGACTATAAAAAGGCATGTAAAAGCATGACAAGTACATTAATCACAAAGTTCACCATTTCCAGTAACAAGGGCTTACCTGTCACAGCATCATCCTGATATAGGTTTGTTTTCAGCAAATCATACACATCTTGACGTGCAGTTCCCATTGCAGCCAAACCAAGGCCCAGGCTGCCTCCATGTCTAACAATCTAGGGCAAAAAGCATTGGTTCCAGTAATCCAGAACACAGGACTTAAAATCCAAACTTTAATTCTAAAGAACACGTGTGCCAGGCGGTGGTGATGCATGCCTTTAATCCCAGCACTGGGAAGGCAGAGGCAGGTGGATTTCTGAGGCCAGCCTGGTCTACAGAGTGAGTTCCAGGACAGCCAGGACTACACAGAGAAACCCTGTCTCGAAAAAAAAAAAAAAAAAACAAAAACAAAAAAACACGTGTACACACATCCACCCCACAACCCCCACCTCAGCTAGGCTGGTTTAAACTCACTGTGTAGCTAAGGGTGATCTTAAACTGTTAGATCCAACCTCTATTTCAGAGGGTGTCTCAGTAAGAAAGATTAGATAACCAGGTGCCCTGTGGTAACAGAGGCAATTGTATTTATGATGTCTGTTGGCATAAACAGTGACTTGAAAAGTATGTGAGAGAAAAGACGATGGTCAGGGTGTACCTCCGTTACTTTACATGAGGAAGACTGAACAATACTAAGAGGCAAATACCAGTAAAGGATCAGGAGGCCGGGTAGGTGAAAGCTGCAGATGTCTGTGGGCTTAGGAGGAAGAGGCAGTACAGACGAAGAAGCCAGAATGAAAAGGAGAAAGCACCTACTGTGGCTGTGAAGTAGGAGAGAAGGGGGTGAGAGCACAAGGTTGGTCTTCATGTGAAGAAGGTGGCTTTGGAGGTTGTCCATTTTGAGTGTACAGCTCACTCTTACTGATGGCGGCACTCTAGATTGCGCTGGGAGTTCTTCCTCCACTGGCTGACCTTGGTGGAACTGTCATTTAAGAAGTTCCCACCTTGCTCTAACTGAAGTGTGGGCGCAACTAAAGCCAGCGCAGTAGGGTGCCCCACCTCTAGAATTGTAATGTCTTCAACTAGAGAAATCTAAAGGACAAAAATGTTTCAAGTTTGTTCAACCCGACAAGTCCTGGGAGAGATAGCCTCCATTAGCTCCTGTTTATATTTAATGCATCACTCAGAATTGCCCAGCTTAGAGTAAAAACATCTTCATTAATTATATAAGATACTTTTGATGAACCCCTTGCTTGAGAAGAGGCTTCTATTACTAGTCTTTTGTTGTTTGCTTTGTGTGTGTGTGTGTGTCCATAAACTATCCAGTAATGGTTTATGCTACTCTGGCTGCCCTGAATTTCCTTTAAAATGGTATAGTTAACCAGGTGTAAAGTAAGGTCAATACAGTGATAACATTCCATGATATTTAAGTAATGCCACTGCATGTTTTTTTTTTTTTAATTTACTCATTTATTCATTCATTCATTCATTCATCCATTCACTCACTCATTCATTCATTCACTACAGGGTTCCTCTGAGTAGCCCTTGATGTCCTGGAACTCACTCTACAGTCCAGTACTCTGGCCTGGAACTCAGAGATCCTCCAGCCTCTGCCTCGTAGGTGCTGGGGTTAAAGGCGTTCGCCATCACCACCACACAGCTGAAACCACTATGCTTCAGACACTTAAAACTGCCTTGTTTGTTTCAGCTGGTCTTAAAGGACTAAGAAGCACAATTTTAAGAGAGGAAAAATGGCTAGTATGTCTGATGACTCAGTGCTGTAATTCCAGCACCCAGGAGGCCGAGGTGGAGAATGTCTGAGCTGGAAGACAGCAAGACCCTATTTCAAGAAAACCAAAACTCAAACAAAAGCAGCATCAACACAAACCCCAAAATTACTATTGAAAGGACTGTTTTTGGTTTACCAAATCCTAAGAAATCTATTCACTGAAATACTGAGCAAATACATAATTTCCTTGATCAGTGATTCTCAATCTCCCTAATCCTGCAATCCACTAATACAGATCCTCATGTTGTGGTGGTCTCTGACTATAAAATTATTTTCATAGCTACCTCATAACTATAATTTTGCTGTTATGAATTATAATGTAAATAACAGATATATAGGATATCTGATATACAACTCCTGCGAAAGAGTCATTTGACTCCCAAAGGGGTGGAGACTCACAGGTTAAGAACCACTGTCCTAGATTCTCAAACAATGGAAATTTGTTTTTTCACCCTAATACTTACATCATTACTGGCATTCTTGAGCTGATTAAGGAGATAGTCGATTATGTCACCACCATGATTGGCATGAATGAGACCCAATGCATAGAGACCGCCCCCTTCCTGATAGGCTGATCCTGGGGACGTGTCCTTAGGAAGGTATGTTGCCATCAACTGTAGTGCTTCCTTCTCATGGCCCTGTGAATTTGAGTCACAAAGAGGTAAGGAAAACATAGAGGAAAGCAGATGCAGCGACTTCTCCAGAGCCCACTTGATGGCTGGGAACAGACATGCTCTCATCTACCAACTCCACCTCTCAAACACCAGACTGTAAGAGACCCAGATAGGCCTGGTTAGGAAATATTGTAACTAGATCAATTTTTTACTTTGATTTACAAATATTTCCCCAAATTAACTTAGACTATACAGCATTTCAATCCAACTGTTAGAAAATGGCTTAGTTCTCACGGGAAGAGGAATTCTACCTTTTACTAAAAAGAAACACTTATTTAGTGCCTTCTTTACTTCACCCTTCCCTATCCCAGGGCTGACCTGATCTGACAACATATACGTGTTGATTAATTACAATAAATTATGCTTCTTAGCACACCCCCCCCCCCATGGATTCCTCTGCAATGGCCCGTCATAATGAATAAAATCTATTACCTTATGAATTACACCCAAGCTGGCAGTTGCAGTAAATTTGGCCCAGTTGGTGGCTCTGGCCAACCATTCCAAGTTATCTCTGTAAAAAAGAAAAGCAACCTGAGCATTACTAATCCCACTTCCCGCCTAAGTAAGCTGTTCCCCTTTTGGAGAAAGAATCCAGCACTGTAGCCCAGACTTGTCTTCAACCAGAGATCCTCCTGCCTTAGCTTCCCAAGCAATGGAATTATAGGCATGTGTTCATATTCTGAAAAAACACTTTTTTTTTTTTTTTTTAAAGACAGGGTTTTTCTGTGTAGCACTGGCTGCCCTGGAATTCAATCTGTAGACCAAGTTAGCCCTGAACTCAAATCTGACTGCCTCTGCCTCCCGAGTGCAGGCTTAAAAGCGTGCACCACCACCACTTGGCTCTTCAGATTCTTAAAATGCAAGACATATAATTCTACTTTAAATAAAAGGAAAATCATGTATCTTTTTCCTTCAAGTTACCTAAAGAACTAATAAAAGTTATTAACTTTACTTTAAAATAAGTAAACATAACAACAATTTATATCTAACAAACAAAACATACTTAAAATTCAAGACTAGTTAAAAGTACAATGAGAAATACTATCAGTGAAATCTTGGTTAAAAATCCATTTAGGGGAGTGGTGCTGAATGAAGAGAGCTCAGCGGCTAAGAGTAGGTACTGTTCTTACAGAGAACTGAAGTTCAGTTTCCAGCACCCAAGTCAGTGGTTCACAACCTCTTGGAAATTCAGCTCCAAGGGATCTGACACCTCTTCTGGCCTACAAATGCAACCATATATACCCTATCCCCAGACATACAGGAATATAGATATTTTAAAAATTGCACCAAGGTAGAATTCTCCAAGCATATTTACCTAAGAAACTGGTCACTGGTAGTACCACAGTGCATGAATGAGTTTGCTATTACAGTTGCTGTATGACATACAGAATTTCGTACTGCATCCTACAAAAACAAATACAGAGACTTCTTTATCACTGGGAAAGTATTTATACATACATATGCTCACATACATTCAGAAGCTCTATTCTGCAGCAAAATCAGAAAACAATTGAAATGAGATTTAAAATATGAATCTTGGGACATCTCTTTATGTAAAGATAAAATAGCTAGTCTGTAAAAATAAGACAAAGTTTTATTTGCAGTATTAATTTAAGATCATGGTCAGACTTATGTTTATTTTATGGGACAGGTTTCATGTCACCCAAAAGGGCTGAACTTGGAGTCTAGGAGCATCACAACGCAGCTCAGTTACAGATCAGAAGTGTGAGTTCAGACCTCCCACTGCCCTCATTTTAAAGAGTCTGACCATCCAGTTACTACTCAGGCACTTCTGTTTCTCCTCAGCATCTTGCCTAAGGTCTCCAAGGTGTTGGGAGTAACTTAAGTAGCAATGCTATACTTTTCTCACCTGCACCTCTGACAGTCACCAAGTTATGTATCAATGTAGGAATGTATTTACAGTACTGGGGATATAACCCAAGGCCTTTTACATTCCAGGCAAACTCTCTACTCCTGAACTACCTCTGGAGCCCTAACATACTTAGAAAATTTTGAATCTGAATCTTCTTGCTATTTGTAATCATGTACTTAAGGTTTCAGAAGGCACTACATATATGTGCATAAATCAAACACTGTTTAGTCACTGAATAGCACATGGCTATAAGAAAAGAGCAAATGTCTCCGGGAAGGCATACTGAGTAAGAAAGTAGAAAGATTTTTCAAATGCTATTTATCTTTTTAACATGAAAACATTTTACTCCTAAGAAAAAGTTTATTTAGTGCACTACAAAGAGATCAGTGGGCTAGCAACAATAATGAGCTAGACCTTGAAAAATACCCTGTTGTGTGTGAGTGTTCATGTGGGAGCATGTGTCACCTCAGGTGTCAGTCCCCAGGAGCTGACCACCTTGCTTTTTGAAACAAATAGGCTATGATGGTGTAGTGGCTATTCCTGGTTGTCAACTTGACTATATTTGAAATGAACTACAATCCAGAATTGGAAGGCTCACCAGTGACCCTAATCTGGAGGCTGGGAGATAGAAGCTTCTGATCTGGATCTTGGTATGGAGATCTTGAGACACAGTGGCTATTGATTCCAGAAGAGGAAGTCAGGGAGATCTCCGAGTTCAAGGTCATCTGGGATTAAAGGTGTGGTGGCACACACCTTTAATCTGGGCTACACCTTCTGCTGGNGACCATATAAGGACATTGGAAGAAGGGAGTCTAGCTCTCGCTCTTTGGCCTTCTTGCCCCGTGGGACTCAGCAACTGCTAGATCCTTGGACTTCCATTTACAGCTACTACTGAACCACTGTTGGGAATTGGACTGTAGACTGTAAGTCATCAATAAATTCCTTTACTATATAGAGAATATCCATAAATTCTGTGACTCTAGAGAACCCTGACTAATACAGATGGTTAGCTGGTGAGCCCCAGGGATTTGCCTGACTCCCCAATACCAGTATTACAAACATGCACTATGACACCCACCAATTTTTTTGTGGATTCTGGGAACTGAACTCATGTCTTTGTGTTTGCAAAACAAGCACTTCACCAGCTGAGCTATTGTTCTGGCCCTTTAGAACTAAACATGCAATCACACCTGTTCAAAAATTAAAATGTTTGGATCAATATCTCAATAAACATAACAACGAAGTCAGAGTCTGCTCAAGACTCATGGCAGAGTGGGAACTATATTAATGTCTTGACTGTACTATCATGTTCAACTGTTAAGATAAAAATGCAGAGACACACTCACACATGCTGAGCAGATGTTCTTACACGGAGCTCAGCCACACTCATTGTTAGTTCTACACAACCTTTAACAACTTCTTGATTATAGGCATAAAGCAAAGCCTCAGGGGTCTGAGAGGACGCCCCATCACAGAGCATTACAGAGTCTCAGGGATATGAGAGGATACCCCATTACAGAGCACTAGAGTACTACAGAGCACTACAGAGCATCACAGAGCACTACAGAGCATCACAGAGCACTACAGAGCACCAGAGAGCACTACAGAGCATCACAGAGCACTACAGAGCATCACAGAGCACTAGAGAGCATCACAGAGCACTAGAGAGCATCACAGAGCACCACAGAGCATCACAGAGCACCACAGAGCACTATAGAGCACCACAGAGCATCACAGAGCACTTTCTACCTTTGTGTTTTTCAGGATCATGAGGTCGGTGTTATTGTTTCGTATTAGGAACTGCAGGTGTAATTCAATAGCCATTTCACCACTTAAAATCTTAATCATTTTCAGTGTCTGCTCCTTGGGCTCTGGACTCTGGCAAAACAAAAAGGAATAAAAATATTAATATTAATAAAGATCACTATGCCATTTTTATTTCATCAGTCTTAAACCAATGAAAGCAATCACATTCACATGCACACACACTTGCATACTCACAATGCACAACATATAACACACACTCTCTCATACATACACATATTTCCTCATATTTCAATGACAGGATCCAAAAAATTCAACTATCATTGTTTGGAAAAAACAATATCCTTTATTTCATTTCACTGAGATAGACTACAAGTTCAAGAGAAGAATTTATTCCAAGGTAGCTTTTTAAACCTTTTTAATTTATTTTATGATTTTTTTTTAATATGTATATGTGAGAATGTATACCATGTATGTGCAGGTATCAGAAGAAAGCATCAGGTTTCCCAAAGATGAGTTACAGATGGATGGGAGACTTCTAACATGGGTCATAGGAACCCAACTAAGGTCTTCTGAAAGCAACAGTTTTAGCTGCCGAGCTACCTCGCAGGCCCCATGGTAGCTTGCATTTACTTTATCTGTGTGGGTGCTTGCCTTTATGGATTGGCTGGGCACCATTTCCATGCCTGGTACCCAGAGGCCAGAAGGATATTGGAATAGTATGCCCTGGAACTGGAATTTCAGATCGCTGTGAACCACAATGTAAGTGCTAAAATTAAATCTGGATCTTCTGGATGAATTCTCACAGAAAATCCATTTCTATAAAACGACGGGCATCACAAAACAAAAAAACCAAAACTTTCAAAAACTAAAGTGTGTGTGTATATATATATATATATATATATATATATATATATATATATATATATATATATATATATATAT
>NC_034594.1:63491639-63503909 GCF_900095145.1 Mus pahari | reverse complement strand
AGGAGGAGGAGAAGAAGAAGAAGAAGAAGAAGAAGAAGAAGAAGAAGAAGAAGAAGAAGAAGAAGAAGAAGAAGAAGAAGAAGAAGAAGAAGAAGAAAAAGCCCCATGAGAGTCCTTGAGTACACGCTAGGCACACTCACCGCGTCTGGTGTCTTCCCGGCCGGTGCACTGGCTGTCTTCTCCTCAGTCTCCATGGGGTCACTGAAATGAGGAAAACCAACCGTCAACACTTCAGTAAATCTCTTCTAAATAGAAGCTACAGGCAATTTAGTTATAGCATAGATCTCAACTATGTCCAAATTATTTTACAAGAAAATAAATTTACTTTGTGGGTATTATTCAATAAGAAATAAGACTCTAGCATCTCTAAGATGGCGGAAGAAGTTACTAAATTTCCCCCAAATAAACTATTAGAAAAACAAAAACAAATAAACAAAACAAAAACAAAAACAAATCTAGTTAGCAAAATTCTTAACTAATACCTACGACTAGAACAGGGGACAACAAAATGTTGTGCATTCCTCAGTCATGTAGAGATGGACCACCAGCAGCTAAGAAAACAGTGTTCAGTAAATCCTGGAATCCCCTCAAATCTAAAGCCAAATAACTGATACTTCCTTCTAGGTCAGAAGACAATGCTGGAGAGAAAACACACACTATTGTTTTGTTTGCTACCTCACAAACACAAGAGAAAGAAAGCTTTAGAGAACACTGAAAATAGAAAAATAAGATTAAACAAGCCACCTCTGTAAAAGTTTAGGAAAGCTAATTTTAGTAAAATAAATCAAAGAAAATAATAATAATAATAATATACAATACACAATATCTTATGAGAAATCTATTTTTAAGTAGTGGACATTACAGGCACGGTGGCACATGCCTTTAATACTAGCATTAAGGAGGCAGAGACAGGTGGAGCTCTGAGTTTGAGGCCAGCCTGGTCTACACAATGAATTGCAGGCTAGCCAGGGTTACACAGTAAGATTCTTTCCAAAAGGGGGCGGGGGAAGGGACGGAAGGGAGAAGAAAAAAATTATTTTAAATCAAAAAAAGAGATTCAGGGCTGCAGAGATGGCTCAGCAGGAGCACTGACTGCTCTTCCAGAGGTCCTGAGTTCAAATCCCAGCAGCCACACGGAGGCTCACAACCATCTGCAATGTGATCTGATGCCCTTTCTGGTGTGTCTGAAGACAATTACAGTGTACTCATAAATAAAATAAATTAATCTTAAAAGAGAGAATATCAGACTGGGTAAGAAGGTAGGTCATTTGATAGTGTTTGCACAGCACACATGAAGCACTGGGTTCAACCCTTGTCACTACAGAGAACTGCACAGTAGCCAATGTGCATATCATCCCAGCACTCTGGCCAGCCTGGGGAAAGCTCCTGTCTCAAAACAAAACAAATCAGAATTAGAGAAACTCAGAAATTCAAATATAAGTAGTAGAAAATTTCAGATGAAGAAAAAAAAGTCCAATCATTTCAGAAAAGATTAACTCACAATGAAATGACAGCAGAGAAACATAGAATGACTTTAAAAAGAATTTAAGAACAAAGAAAAAAAATTCAACAAAAAAAAACTTCTATAAATAAACAAGGGTAAATATGGGGGGGGGGCAGGAAACTAAATGCTATTCCCTCACATCAGGAACAAAGGATAGTCACTTTCATTCTATCCTAAAATACAATGGGAATCCCAGCCAGTGTAGAAATAAGGGGAAAGAGGAGGTACAGAAAGGGAGATGTGAAATGGTCTCTACTGGCAGATGTATGTATGATTCCTATATACAAAGTTTTATAGAAGGATCGATCTATTTTTAAATTTTTCTAAAGCTAAAAAGTAAATAAAGAAAAGTACCATAGATTATGGGCTGAACATTGCCAGGGTTACAGGTTCAGTATTGTGAGATTTCAGTGAAGAGATTCAACAAAATCACAGTCAAAATGCCCACAGGCTCACAGAAATGCAACAGATCTATAACAGCCACAATAGAAAAAAGAATCAAAGTGGATCTAGGGGTTTGAGATGTATCTCAGTGGTAGTGTGCCTGTACAGAATTTACAAGGATCCCAGCAATGGGATAAAAACATTTCATATCTGATTTTAAGACATCATAAGTCTTAGAAATAAAAAAGGTAGTACTCATAAACACAAATAGGTCAACAGGAAAGCAAAGTGAAAAGATCTTACAAGCTCCTACAGAACAGCCCTTTAAACTCTAAGCAGTCAATGGCTCCTTCCCCCAAAACCTACAAATACTTCATAGTCCTCCCAAAACAACATGGTCAGGCACGTCACAGCAACACTATACTATTCTGGGACCAATCTTCAGGGAATTCACTTTCTATTGCTGTGTATAAGTAGGGCTTATACTGTTTTGTCTAAGGACTAACCCTCCCCAATCAGTCAGTCTAATTGTCAATGCACCTGTAGATATAACTATGGAGCCTTGAAGAATATTTTCTAGACCTAGAATTTTGTCTGAAATTTATGAGGAAGGCATTAACAGTTGAAAGGGAAGAAAGTCCTTAATAGGCTTCAAAACAATGACTCATTGCTAAACAGACAATTTTGGAAGAAAAAAAAATGCTTGAACAGTCAAGATACAAACAAATTACACTGCTGGTCTAAATATATATGGATATGAAGGGGAAACTGCATATTGTGTGAGTCTAAGATATTATTGGTTTTACCACAAGTGCAAAGTCCAGAACATTTCTTTCTAAATATTTAGCCCAGATGAATCTGAGACAAATATCTTGGACCACCTATCCCACATATTTTAATTGTTATTAGCGACATGCTATCTGACACACTTTCCTTACCACCCAATCCTTTCTATTTCTTTCTAGAAGGATCCACTTTGGTTGTCCCTACTTTGCCTATCATAGTATAAGACAGGGCGATAGCACAAGACCTTATAACCTGTAGAGGCTAATAGCTAACTTATTTATTCTTAAAATCTACTCTGCATGAATACCCTACCGACGCGCAGATGGATAGAGATGTGCAGTTAGCTCTGACGCAGAGGAAGGTACTGATACCTGTCTTTCTCTGATCCTGGCACAGTACCCGTATTGGTAGATCCAGGCACAGAAGCAATCGGGGTACCAACAGTTCGAAGATTCTGGATTACAGATGACAAAAACTGCTGGCTAGCACTTTCGTACAAATCAAAACAAATCTGATAGGCCATCAGCAGGTTGTCCTCCTTTACCAGTTTCTCTAAAATATCACTCACGGCCTGAGGATCATCTAAGAAAATTAAGCACTGAAATGGAAATAAAGAACAAGCACATAGTAACTGAAAACTTCATATGCAAAGGTACTTAGAGCATGAATAGTCCCCAGCAAAAAGTGTCTCTAGCCTAGCATTTCATTCAGAACCAACACTAAGTAAATTTTTCCTAAAAATCACATTCACAGTCCTAATACTGTGCCTGGTGGCTAGCAATATTAGCTGCTGAATCCATTTTCACTTCTTTTTATTGAGACAGGATCTCATTGTGTATCCCTGACTAGCTAACTGGCCTGGAACTTGCTAGGTATGTAGACCAGGCTGGCCTCAAATAGATATCTTCCTGGCTCAGCCTCCTGAGTGCCGAGACTAAAGGTGGACACCAGCACACCCAGCAAGCGTTGACTTCTTATTTTTTTGATTTTTCGAGACAGGGTTTCTCTGTGTAGCCCTGGCTGTCCTGGAACTCACTCTGTAGACCAGGATGGCCCAAACTGTGAGATCCACTTGCCTTTTTAAAAAAGACACATTATACATTATACACATTATAATGAGTATGAAAAACACTATTGTCTTAAGCAGTATACAAAAGCATATATATAGTATATTAATTGTGTAAAAGTAAATCATGCATATCTCCAGTCAGTGAAAGCTACAGGCACTGAGAAGAGTGTAGTAAATCAAAATGTGCAATAAACTGGGAAAAACATCTACCATTATTTTAGGGAAAGGACTATAGAAAGGGGAAAAAACAAAAATCAGGCTTTCTTTCATACATTTTCTATGCTACTTGAAAATTAAGTGGTATCAAAATAAAGAGATAAAATGTACCCAGTGTTCAGTTGTGTTTTAAGTAATGAGCCCACAGATTATATCAAACTGAATTGAGAACATACACAATGATTTTTAAGTGTTGTGAGATTCCATTTATCAGTAAAAGGAACATGCTCCATGTATCCTATCCTCACAGGATGTGGAGAGATCAACTGAGTTTACCTGTGGAAAGCGATCGCAGCAACTCAGCCTAAGGAAATTTAATGCACATGCTGTAATATGCAGTGGTGTAACAGAGTGAGGAAATCAGAGTGAGTACCTGACAAACATTGATGAAATCAGGTTTTTCCAAGTTCATGTAGATTTTAACCAGGACTCTCAAAACTTTATTCCGAAACTGTTTATTCTGCATTAAAGACATGCAGAGTTTGAGGCTGTAAGCTAGCATTCCTGGGACATCATTCTGAAAGACACAATTTAAAGACAAACATCATCTAGTTACATATGTAGTTATGTATATTTAGAACCAAATTGTTTTAATTCCCCTTCTCCCTTTGTTTTTTTAAGGTTTTTCCAAACAGGATTTCTCAGTGTAGTTCAGGCTGCCCTGAACCCAGAAATTTGCCTGCCTCTGCATCCCAAGTACTGGGATTAAAGGCATCTGCCATCACTACCGGGCTATGATTTAAACTTAAAAATAAAACAAACAAAACAATACAAAAAACTAAAAAAGAACAAAAAAAAGTAACCCTGTTTAAAGGTTAGTTTTGTGATACAAGGTGACACGCAGGAGAGCAGTCTGCCTCTGAGCCTCCATTCTAGCCTCCTGCTTTCTTGGAGCATCTCATATGTACTCATGAATTCATAGCAGCTTTGGAACCTGCACGAGATCTGCACAGGCTCAAACCAGTCACCATTTCAACATGAATGAGGGAGAGGCTCAACAGACTCAAGCTGTAGCTGAGGAGCTATTAGCAACTGATGGATGCCAACGAAGGGAAGTCATTTTTCTGTGGGGGTATGGCCACTGGTGGGGGTATCTCCACTGCAGTGAGAACCCTAGACCTATGCACATTCAGGAAGCACTAATTAGACTCCATGAGTTATAAAGAATGACAGGCTGGCAGGGTGATTCGTTACTAAAACTGACCAAAGTTCATCCTCAAGATTCACATGGAGGAAGGAGAGACCCAACTCCAACTGTCTTCTGATTCCCAGGCATGCACTGTGGCACATGTGTGCTCCCCCTACACACAAATAAATAAAGTGCAATGAGAGGGAAAAAATGAGGTCACGAGGTGGAAGAGGGACATGATGGGAATGTCCAGCAGTGTGAAGAGGGAGGTGGGAGTGGAAATGATTTAGACACACTGCATCCGTGTAAGAGAGTGTCAGAGAATCAATTAAAAGTATTCTAAAAAAAAAAAAAAATCTGAGTGACCGTGGCACGAGCCTTTAATCCCAGCATTCAGGAGGCAGAGACACGTGGATCTCTCGAGGCCAGCCTGGTCTACATGGAGGGAGTTCCAGGACAGCCATGGCCACGCAGAGGGACCCTGTCTCAAAACAAAAAACAAAAAAACAAAAACAAACAAACAAGAGTTTGCACTTGAACACTCTGTTCCGTTGATTTCCCCATCAATCCTAACCTCTGAAATGACATTATCTACTTACAGATTCCAGTATAGTCTTCTCAAAGACATCTAGTCTCCTGGTCTCCAGAGCAATGCCAATCGCTTGCTTATACTTGTGATCATCGAGACATCGCTGGAACATTTTATTCACGATGCCTTCCAATCTCTGGTCAATTGGCTTTTTTTCTCCTTCAGGCAAATCTGCATTTTCCACACACTGTTTGGTATAATGATCAATGCATTTTGCTATGGAGAAAATACAGTTATTTTGTAAATTGGTCTAAACTAC
The DNA here is from genome assembly GCF_900095145.1 of Mus pahari. NCBI lineage: Eukaryota > Metazoa > Chordata > Mammalia > Rodentia > Muridae > Mus > Mus pahari. The sequence goes on along the minus strand of NC_034594.1, from coordinate 63,497,973 downwards.
TAGAAAAGGACAAAGTCTACATTTATGATCCTGAACACTAGAAATAAGTACAAAGTAGTATGTATATAAAGTAGTAAGAACACATTAAAATGCTAGAACTTTCAATTAAGTAATTTTTATGACACTTACAACAAAGGACTACACATCAACACCAACAATGCTGATATTATCCCAAACATGACTATTTTGATCATAATTAATCAATTTAATTCGAAAGAGTTAGCTACAAATAGTTACTGTCACTTTAAAAAAAAAGACATACTTTAAAATATTACACAGAATATTTTTAAAGGCCTGTAACAGCAACTACCACAAAGAATGTAGTATACTTCACACTTGAAACTAGGTATCCTGAGATGAAGAACTGTTAGTAAATCAGCTTTGGGGAATAATGGAGCCCCAGGCTCAAAAAGCAACTCCAAAGAATGCAAATACTTTTCAAGCAGCAGCAGCAAATCAGGGGGAAAAAATCTTCGCATGATATGGAACCTATATCTCCTGGATTGCCTGAAAGTTCATGCAGAAGCATAGATGCTCAACTGGACTTCCGCATTTCGTGATTAGTGTGGATGCAGAAGACAGAGACATACTGAAGGGTACCAATAACACACTGGATGAGAAACACATGTACAAGTTAGTTATATTTGTTGGAATCATGTCTTAAGCATTCTAGAAAAACCGAAAATGGCATTTCCTCAAGCTGCCTTCTATGTCCCTACAGGGTGACAACTCACACTAGTAATCCTCTTTCTTCATAGTTTGTCAGCACAAAGAGAAGCAAGGTCATGATTAATTAGCTGCAAACCTTGGCAAACAGAAATAACTACAAAGACTTGTTAGCCCACTAGCTGACCCATGCTAAGCTCTGTATGGGGGACTAGCAGTGGACTTTTATAAACTGAGTACACCATGTTTAGTGCTCATCTAGGTAGAACCATGGAAGTTTAGGTCAGTTGATAAGAATAAAGTAGCAGTCCCCAAACAGCCATCGAACACTGAGCTTGTAGAAAATGTTGATCAGAGGCGGATTTCTGAGTTCGAGGCCAGCCTGGTCTACAAAGTGAGTTCCAGGACAGCCAGGGCTATACAGAGAAACCCTGTCTCAAAAAAAAAAAAGAAAATGTTGATCAGACTAAAGATCTCTGAAGGAAAATAACAAATTTTATCCTTTTAAAAGTCTAGGCAAATAATGCAGCTACCTCCTTAATTAGCAATGCAGATATCTGCACTTCTAAGACAGCCAGGGATACATAGAGAAACCCTGTCTCAAAAAAAACATTTAATTAAAAGTGGATAATCTCAAGCCGTTGTTACAGTGACAGACTACCACACCAATATTTCTAAAATTAACAAATGAGCCAGACATGGTGACACATACTACAATCCCAGTACTTGAGAGGTGGAGGCAGGAGGATCAGAAATCTGATAGCCTGGGCTACAGAGGAATATAATGTTCTGGGCTGTACTGGGCTACATAAATAGCAAAATCCATCTTAATAAACAAATAAAAAAATAACAGTAAGGGTTTTAGAGTCAATCTAGGCTTTAATTTCTGTTTTATTTAATAGTTATACATCTTTTCATCTTAAAACCCTCATTTTATCATTTGTGCAACAAGGCTAACTCCTCATAGGTAAGTTGTGGAACAAATCTAGACTATGAAGAATGACTAGCACGGCATGAAGAACAAACACTTCCTATGCTAGCAGCAACTATAGAAAATAATTGTGGCAGATGCCTATAGTAATCTCAGCACTCAGGAGCCACGGGCAAAAGAATTCTGGGTCCAGGACCAGCCTTTGATATAGTAAAAGCAAAGATGGACAAGGCAACTATAAAAATTACCAATCTGGCTGGGCATGGTGGCACACACCTTTAATCCCAGCACTCGGGAGGCAGAGGCAGGAGNATTTCTGAGTTCGAGNCCAGCCTGGTTTACAAAGTGAGTTCCAGGACAGCCAGGGCTATACAGAGAAATCCTGTCTCGAAAAACAACAACAACAACAACAACAACATAGCAATCTGACATCAACATTTCACCAAACCACTCACTGGACTGGAGATGGCTGTCACTGCAGAGCTAAGCTGCACTCAGCTAGAAGCTGGCGTAAAAATAGAACCTGTTCAATATTATGAGATGATGATTAGGAACTTCAATTAAACTTAAGATCTGGCAACGTGATATTAAAGTGAATAAAAAGGCTATATCCACTAGAGCAAGAAAGGCATCTCAAGATATAAACCTTGTCAGATGGAAGATAATTACCTATAATAGTCTCCACATATTCAGAATTATCATTGACGTTGAAGAGGTCACCTGCTCCAAGAGCATAATTCAGAGACTCCTCAAAAGCCCCCAGGTGATAAAACACTTTCGAGGCCACCAGGGCTGCAAACTGCCGACTCCGGAAACCTTCATCTTCATATAAAACTTCTCTGAAAAAATAAGGTAGGTCTCCTTTAAGCTATGATTGTCCTTAAAAACTCACACTTTAAACACTCAAGCCACAAATCAGCAGTAAATTCCTAAATGAGTTCTCCAAATTTATCAAAATAAAGTATTTTCTTACATTTTATCTACAGACTCAGAAATTTCTGCCCAGAAGTCATTCACGACTGCATTCAATTTGTGTAGTGCAAATTCCTGTAAAACAAAACAGAACTGGACTGAAAAAGACTTCACACCACGTTTCCTATAAGTGCCCACCAATCAGCCGGGTGTGGGGGTGCTGGGGCAGAGGCAGGCCAATCTCTGAGTTTGAGGACAGACTGGTCTAATACAGTTCCAGGACAGCCAAGGATATGTAGAAGAACCCTGTCTCAAAACACATAATGAAACAAGTCTCCACAAGCCTATGGCCAAGTTCTCAGTAATATTTATTTTAAATTCTCAGTAATATTTATTTTAAAATTCCATGTCTGACAAATATATAATTTAGGAACTAGTTAATGTACTTTTTCTTAGATTTATCCATTTCTTTTTTGTTGTTTTCAAACACAAAATAGCAAACTATGCATGTCCTATTGTTTCTTATAGTGAACATCTCTTCTTTGCATCTGTAAGACTTCAGTCTGATAGTTTACATTACATCAGTACAGGTATCTAGAGCCACTTGCAGAACCTTCTACTTGTCTCCAACTTTAAGAATAATTGTCCTATTACATTTATTTGGATGTGTGCATGCATGTATGTATGTGTCCATGTACCACAGTGTGCTTGTGGAAGTCAAAAGACAATTTGTGGGGCTGGAGAGATGATGGCTCAGCAGTTAAGAGCGCCAACTGTTCTTTGGAAGGTCGTGAGTTCAAATCCCAGCAACCACATGGTGGCTCACAACCATCCATAATGAGATCTGATGCCCTCTTCTGGGATGTCTGAAGACAGCTACAGTGTACTTACATATAATAAATAAATCTTAAAAAAAAAAAAAAAAAAAAGGACAATTTGTGAGGGTCAATTCTTTTCTGCCATAGGGGTTATAGGGATCAAACTCCGGTTGTCAAGCTAGGAAGCAAGGGACTTTTCGTGCTGAGAGATCTTGCCTGCTCAGTATTCCACATTTTTGTCAAGTGAAAATACATATCTGACACAGAAGAAGCAATGTTCTGTGCTCATGCTGATAAGGAAATTGGAGGGTTTCTTACTCCTGTGCCCTTTTATGATTTTTTACCCTACATTAATTTCTAGTATCAAAATACTGTCCTCTCTAGGTAGATATCAATGACTGGCTACAGGCTATAGGATGGCTACTTTAAATGATGGGAAATGTAAAGATATCATAAAACCAAAGTTGTTTCACAGAATTCACAGTAAGCCAAGTGACTTTCTCCAATTCATACCTTAAGCTGTGGCTCTTCTTCATCCAGAAGAGAAATAATTCCAGCTGTAAGACAAAAGATATACCACAATTAAGAAACATACACATGCAGATAGATACTAATCCTTGGTCAAACCTAACAATGAGGCTGGTGAGGTGGCTCAGCTGGTAAAGTGCACAAGGCACAGACATAGGGACCAGAGGTAGATCCCAGCACCCATGTGAAAAGGCTTCATCCTACTGCTTCCAAGGGAGAGGCAGAGACAAGCAGAGGCCCTGTCTCAAAAAAGATGGACAGTGATAGAAGATGTCTGCTATCAACCCATCCTGAGTTTAATCCCCAGCACCCACTTAAAAGCTAGGCATAATCCCAGCACAGACGCACAGGCAGACACCCAGAGCTCACGGCCAGCTAGTCTAGTCTAGTCCACTGGTGAGCTCAGTGAGACCTGTCTCAAAAAGCAACGTGCAGAGTGACAGAGGAAGATATCTGACATTAGTAACCTTTGCCTTCTATATTCACTGGCACATATATGTGCAAGCACACACACACATATGCACTGCATACACACACAAAACAGAAGACAAGGAAAAAAGTTTTTTTTAATGATAATGTCATTAGGGAAACAATTATTTTTCTGTAAAACTGTAGACGTTAGTGGGGTTAGGGAAATGGCCAAGCAGATTAGAGTGCTTGCTTAGCAAGCATGAAGACCAGAGTTCAAGTCTCCACATGGCCACATATACCACTTATCCCAGCTCTGGTGGAGTTGTGCAGAGGTAAGAGGATCACTGGGGCTTGCTGGCCTGAAGCCTAGATCCAGGTTCAATGAGAGACCCTGTCTCAAGGGAACGAGGGAGACAGAGACAGAAAAACAGAAAAAGAGACAGCACAGGGAGCAAACACACCTGTACACATACCACATACATATCTCGTATTCTCTTACACCACTCCCTGACAACAGCCTTTTACTGTGGGGGAACAGGTGTATGTCACAGCACATAGGGAGGTCAGAGGACAACTGATGGAAGTTGGTTCATCTTTTCACCACATGGGTCCTGGATGTCAAACTCAAGTCACTAAGCTAGGGGCAAGTGCCTTTCCTACTGAGCCATCTCACTAGCCCATAAATAAAACTATTTAAACACAACTATAAAAGTATATATTTTGGATCTTTTAGACTTATCTGTATTAATATTAAAAATCTCACCAACCTCCTATATATCATCTTTTGCCTAGCCCAACTGTTTTAAAAGTATAGTGTTTGGTCCAACAGCATTACAATTACTTCGGAACTTAGTACATATATAAATTCTTGGTTTTGCCCCAGAACTTCTTTATCAAACAATATGGGGTTAAGACCCAGGAATAAAGTTTCCCTGTGGTTCTTGTGTTTACTACAGTCCAATAACTACTCTTACCTATGTAAGACCAAGCTGTGAAAATTTTTATACAACACAAAATTAACCAATAATTGCCGACTGTGGTAGTCCATGCTATAATCTTAGCATCGTGGAGGTGAAGGCAAGAGAATCTCAAGTTTGAGTCTGACCTTGACTCAAAAATTAAAGTAACATAACTTAGAAAAACAGTAACACTTCAATTATTTCAGTGTGCCCGTGTTAAAGTACCCTCTGCCTATCATAAATAACAGACTGCAAGTATTTATTTTTATATTTATTTATTTATTTATTGTGTGTGAGCACACATCACAGTACGTACAACTTTTATAACTTGTGTGACTCAGTTCTCTCCTGCCAGCAGAGTTCTAGAAATTGAATTGAGGTACCAAGCTTGGAAGCAAGAGCCCTTACCCACTCAACCATGGTGCTGGCCCACAGAGACCCGAGGTTACTAAGTGGTAAGCAGTCTCAGCAAGCACAGCACCCGCCACCTCACCGCAGCCTCCGTGGGTCAGCAGTAAGGAGACTAAAAGCAGGCTGTCTTCTCCAGAGCAACACCGAGGTTACTAGGAAAATGATAACGGGAAATCTGTCCTTGTGCCATAAAGAAAACCAAATCTTCTCAAATATGTTTTCTTTTTTGTTGTTGTTGTTGTTTTGAGACAGGGTTTCTCTGTGTAGCCCTGGTTGTCCTGGAACTCACTCTGTAGACCAGGCTGGCCTTGAACTCAGAAATTCGCCTGCCTCTGCCTCCTGAGCGCTGGGCTCAAATATGTTTTCCGTATTGGTTATAAAATCATCTGGAACACTGAAACTGGTTAATTAAAACGTGTCCCTGTCATTTTAGTTCAAAGGTGTAACCCCTTGCTTCCACCTGCTAAATACAGTTTGGCAAACAGCTCTAGCAGTTTGGGGGAACCACAAAGGAAAAAGTACAAGGTTTAGCAATCAAATGAAGGCACCTCACTGTTCTAAAAGGAGAAACCGCTGGGCGTGGTGGAGCCATGCCCTTGATCCCAGCACTCGGGAGGCAGAGGCAGGCGGATTTCTGAGTTCAAGGCCAGCCTGGTCTACAGAGTGAGTTCCAGGACAGCCAGGGCTACACAGAGAAA
>NC_034594.1:63465015-63490098 GCF_900095145.1 Mus pahari | reverse complement strand
TGATGTTTGTGCAGGAATAGAAACCCTGACTAAGACAATGCACAAAGGTAAAACACTCACACACATAAAATAAATAAATATGAATAAAAATAAAATCTTATGTCATAATAGAAACTTAGTAGATACTGTCTTAATACTGTTGACTCAATTAATAGCAATATTTTCATATTATTTATCAATATCGAGGTATGTCCTAGGAATATTACTTAAAAGTTGAAAATGGTCAATTCAGGAGGTCAGAAGAGGATAGATGGTAGAAAACTATTGTTTTAAAGCTTGTCTGTGTTACTTCCTCTATTCACCTGTGTTAAATCCAATCCACTCAAATTCATGCTTCCTTCTAGTAAATAAGTACTAATGTCTTTGTCCCCATTCTCTTAAACAGTCAAATCTCTTGAAAAACAAAACAAAACAAAACGGTATACACTGGCCTCTTATTCACCATTGCTTTTAGCAAACACATGTGCCCAGTGAGTGAATGAAGACTAGACCCACGACTCTGGCCTTTGTAGTGCTGGGGAGCGATCCTAAGCCCAGGTCCTAAACTAGCAAACTAGAGCTGACTGGAAACAAAGTGCCAGAAAGGGGCAGAAGCTAATGTGCTCCAAAAACATAACGGACAGCTACAAATGTATACTATGTTAGCGTCCCAGTGTTTCAGGGCAGGACCTCAAAGCCTGCAGTCCTGACACGGCAAGGAGGGTTGATTTTTCTGTCTATTCCTACCAAGTCTTCTTTCGGTCTGCTCTAAAAACTTGGGGGACTGATGTCTTCATTCAAGGCACACGTTTTAACATCTGCCACACACTTGGCAGTGTCCTTAGAATTATGGAAAGAGGTCTCCTGCCCAAAATTCTACTCTGGAGTTCAGTGTAACAGCTTAAGACAAGTTAACATGCTCATTGCAGAACTGTGATCCAGAGTCAGAGTGTTTCTAATAGAGGGATAAAGTTGAGATGAACACTGAAGATCTTCGGCACCTCGTGAGAGAAAAGGCTGGAGTGGGAACAGAATGTACAAGAACTCTTTTTTTTTTTTTTTTTTTTTTAAAGATTTATTTATTTATTTTATGTATATAAGTACACTGTGGCTATCTCCAGACACACCAGAGGAGGGCATTGTATCCCATTGCAGATGGTTGTGAGCCACCATGTGGTTGTTAGGAATTGAACTCAGGACCTCAGGAAGAGCAGTCAGTGCTCTTAACCACTGAGCCATCTCACTAGCCCGTACAAGAACTCTTAAGTAGGAGAGAGACTGAACAAAAAGTCTAGTGTGCTTGCAATGTAAGATGTAACATGTAACGGGGATGAGAAATGCTACACAAAGTTCCCAAAGCAAATTTGGAACTAGAGGAATGAGCTTAGAAAAAGTACTGGTGGAAAAAAGAAAAAGTCTTGAGGCTAATCTAATAACCTAGGCAAGAGACAAAGGTGGCCTGGACCACATTCCAAATGAGGTGGCTATTTCTGGGTCCATCCTAACAGTATTCTATTAAGCATCCACACAACTTATGATCGGTGAAGCCAACACTCTGAAGACCAGTGGTAATGGCGGGACCTAAGCCTATACTTATAAGTGGCAAAAAAACTAGTATTTTCCTCCAGAGCTAATTGGAAAAAAGAAAAGAAAATGCTTCTTTTGATGGGAACTAAAATTCACTGCAATCATTTGTACCTATCAGGACAAATGTCTAACTTCAAGTACAAACACTTCTTCACGTGTTTAAAAATACCCAGCACAGGGTGTAGTGGTTATTACACATTACACATAAATACTACACATTTTTAATCCTAGTATTTAGGAAGCAGAGGATCTCTGTGAGCTTGAGGTCAACCTGGTCTACACAGTGCGTTCGAGGACAGCTAGAGCTACACAGTGAGACCCTGTCTGAAAAAAGACCAACAACAAAAGAGACGAGGGGGGAGAGGACTGTCCGATTCCCTAGCATCTCTACCAATTTCCTTAGCCAGTCCTCATAAAGATGATCTTAAGCGCCCCACCACACTGAGTACTGTCTCCTGAGAACCTGTTTGTTCACAATCAAATACTTGTAGAACAAGTACAGAATAAGAACAACAACCAAGCAAGGGTATGCAAGCAGCCAGGGCTGAGAAAGCGTCGAGACTGGGAACAGCTATATGCAGTTCGAGTCTGTAGTGGGCTTGAAAAATCTCCATTCAGAAGTTCATCTCCACACCTTCCCATTTCAACAGCCACTACAAGTATCTACCTATAAAACCATACAAGTGTGCCAAACGGGCTTTGCGGTCCTAAGGATCTAAACACACACAGTAAGGTGGCTCTCCAGTCAATGCTACCTTCACTGAACGAGGTTCTTAGGTGAATACGGTAGTCCCAGAAACCCAGCCACCTCGAACCTAATTTCGGACTTCCAGGAGATCTCTCATGCCCGAGTCAGAAGCACTTAGTGTTAGCAGTTAGGCTGCCGGGCCAGGAGCTGCTATAACATGCTTACGATGACACCGGAGCCCATTCCTAAACCGAAACACCTGCGGGGAAGGATTGGGGGGTCACTCGACGAAGAAGCGGACAGAGAATAAAGGTCCAGCGACCGCCTAGGAGCCCGGTCTGGTCCTGGCACGGGGGTGTGGCTGGAGTGGGACGGCCGGGTGGCTACCTGGTCCCATTCCTACGAACCCCAGGGGCCTGCAGTGGCCTGGCCAGCTTCCCAGCCCTCGATCCCGGAGGTGGGCCTCGGGCAGAGGGGCCTCGCAGGCCGGCGCTCGACCCGGAGGTGCCCAGTCACCCGCCCTGACTCAGCTAAACGCCGGCGCGGCGGCGGCTCCTCGCTGGGGCGCCTGCTCCCGGCCGCACTCACCGGCTGAAGTGATCATGGCTGCGCCCTGCACTCGCCGATCCGCTCGTCCACAGTCCTGGCCAAGCCCTGGATCTGTCAGCTCAGGGCCCGCTTGCTCTACCGCACCTCCAGGGTCCCGGGTGCGCTGCTCAGTCAGTCCCCTCCACAGGCCGCCGGCTCGCTTCTAGCCGAGGACCCCGCCCGCCCTAGGGCTGCCCGCATCCCCGCCTGAGGCTTGGCTCAAATTCACCTCCACGCTTGTGTCTTTTGTGCAGCTTCCGCCTCTCGAGATCATGCAACAAGGTAAAAAACATGTCGGTTTTTTTTTTTTTTTTAATAACTCTCCGCGAGGTCAGAGATCTGGCCGGCTGCGAACGGAGATTCATTTCTACTTGCAATCAGGCTTCAAAATAGACACCCTTGCAAAGAGAGGCCCACTCATCACCCGCCATTGCTAAGAGAATGAGTGTTAGGGGAGGTAGAAGCAGTGCTCGCAGCGCCACCTAATGATATGGCGGTCTCACTGCAATAATGCCCATCAACCCAAGACTATACAGGGAAGTGTTTTCATAGAAAAGCGACTGAGGCAGAAGGACCTTGAATTCGAGGCCAGCCTGGGCTATAAAAGATCTGCTATCAAAGTGGGGGAAGGTGGTGGTGGGATACTGTTGGAGAGATGACTTGGTCGCTTAAGTGGTTGCCATAAAAGCATGAAGACCTGAGGTTGAGTTTGGATTCCCAGCGGCCGGTGTAAACCCAGCGCTGGGGGAGGTGAAGGCAGGTGGATATCTGGGGCTTGCTGGCCGGCCTGTGTAGCCAGTTAGTGAGCTCCAGTTCTAGTAAGAGACTCTGTTTCCAAAAAAATAGAGTGGCTGGGTGTCGTGGTTCACACCTTAATCATAGCACTCGAGGCAGAGGCAGAGGCAGGAAGATCTCTGTGGATTTAAGGCCAGCCTGGCCTACAAGTGGGTTCCAGGACAGCCAGCGCTACAAAGTAAGACCTTGAGGGGTGTGGGGGGTAGGGAAGGGTGGGAGAGCAATTGAGGAAGACACCCAGTGTCAACCTTTGGCCTACTTGCACATATGTGTATATACGAGTATATGTTTGACACAAACTTGCCTCCATGCCTGTGTCTTTCCTACAGCCTCATCCAGCGAAGGACCCCTTTCCCCCCCTCCCCAAATATGAACACACACGAAAAAATAGACTGTCCAGGTGTCAGACATGGAGGTGCACCCCTTGGGATGCAATGGTAGGCAGATCTCTGTGAGTTCCAGACCAGCCTCGTCTCCATAGTGAATTCTAGTGAAGGAGGAGTCATATAGTGAGACCCTGTCTGAAAAGGGCTGAGTTGGTGGCAGTTGGGAGAATTGCCTTTAGTGGTTTAACCTTCCAGAGGACCCAAGTACCATCCCCAGCACCCACATCGAGTAGCTCACAACTACTTGTAACCCCAGCTCCAGGGGTTACAGCTCTCTACTGGCCTCACAGTACCCATACTTCAGGGCACATATACACACACAAATAAATAATAGATACATCTTTAACAAATATAGCCGGGCGTGGTGGCGCACGCCTTTAATCCCAGCACTCGGGAGGTAGAGGCAGGCAGATTTCTGAGTTCGAGGTCAGCCTGGTCTACAAAGTGAGTTCCAGGACAGCTTGGGCTATACAGAGAAACTCTGTCTTGGAAAAACAAACAAACAAACAAACAAACAAAACAAAAGAATAGGATGGGGGATCTTATATAATAGCCTAGGTTGTCTGCAAGCTTTCTTTGTAGCTGAGGAGGACCTTGAACTTCTGATCAAGGTCTGATTGGGGAATGTGGGGATTACAGGTGTGCACAATATCTTTTTTTTGTTTGTTTGTTTGTTTTTGGTTTTTCAAGACAGGGTTTCTCTGTGTAGCCCTGGAGTGGAGGGGCCCCTGACGAACGAAGTCCAAAAGGACCAATTCAGGTCAGTGGCCGGTATGGGACTCATATGGATGCCATGCACGGTATGGGGCTCATATGGATGCCATGCACGGTATGGGGCTCATATGGGTGCCATGCATGGTGTGGGGCTCATATGGGTGCCATGCACGGTATGGGGCTCATATGGGTGCCATGCACGGTATGGGGTTTATATGGATGCCATGAACAAATGCAGGCTTGCATTGTGAAGCCAATGCTTTCTACAGGAAAAGCCAGAAATAAGAAGTTCATGTGTTATCAGGACTTTTTTTTTTTTTTTTTTTTTTGGTTTTTTGAGGCAGGGTTTCTCTGTACAGCCCTGGCTGTCCTGGAACTCACTTTGTAGACCAGGCTGGCCTCNTTTTTTTTTTTTTTGGTTTTTTGAGGCAGGGTTTCTCTGTACAGCCCTGGCTGTCCTGGAACTCACTTTGTAGACCAGGCTGGCCTCGAACTCAGAAATCTGCCTTCCGACTGCGGGGATTAAAGGCGTGCGCCACCATGCCCGGCTCAGGACATTTTTTAGTTATTAAATTTTAGTTAGTGTCAAGTCCAAAGGAAACAAAGGGCTGATAGGCTTGGTGCCAAAGTGAATTCCGGCCTCCAGGCTGACTCCGTACCTGTGTGTACCAGCTCCTTCCACCCTGCCCCCTACCCTAAACTCCCCTTCCCATCCCCCAGCTTCTCATCCTTATATAACTCTGCCATTTTGGCCATGCGCTCTCTTGGTCCCCTCTCTCTTACCTCTCTCTTTTGTCCTGACCTCCCAGCCCCCACCCCTGTCCCACGGCCATGTTCTGTCCACTACTTTCTCTCCTTGCTCTGGACTCCTCTGATGCCTCTGGCTATAGTCTGCCTTATAACCTTCCTCTCAACCAGATCCTAGAGCAGCCCTATCTGTACTTTACATACAGTTAGTTGTTCGTGTTTGCAGGGAATCCACGGCCCCTGGCACAGTATATGTAGATAATGTTGGCAGCTATGTGAACATCATGGCCCCAACTCTGGAATTTGATATGTTGACAACTGATTAAAAATCCTTTTGAAACTTAGTGTGTAGCTCAGTGGTCGTGCACTTGCCTAACATGGGTGAGGCTCTGGGTTTGGGTTTGATTCCCAACATACACACACACACACACACACACACACACACACTTTGAAAACAGAAGGTGACTAGTGTGCAACTTCTGTCCTGTTTGGGGAAGCATTGTGTCTACAGTTTGGATGGTGTGCTGGTCATTGCCACAAAGTTATCTGAGCTTTATACAGCTATCCTGCCCTTTCCGGGATTCAAATGAGCTCTACTTCTGAGGATATAGTGGAATGACAGAAAGGATGCCTGCAGGGAGCACTCTGTTCTTAAGCAGCGATCAAAATTTAGGAGGAGCATAAACCATCTTAGAACCTACTCCAGGTTGGCTAAGGCCTCACCTGCATAGGGGCTGTGTGGCAGGCCTGGTCAGCAGGAAGGCAGGAGATTGGCTGGTTTTACAGCGCCCTCTGCTGGTCTCAAGGCCCCAGCAGGCGGAGGACTCTAGTGGGAGCTCCGCCCAGATTTCCCAGCCAATTGTCTGTGCTGCAGTGTTAGGCAGGAACCACAGACTTAGCAAACCCAGCAAGCCTGTTTTGTCGTAGAGCGGCTCAATGGCGGGCGTCACCTGAGCCCCGAGGTCTCCTGGTCTCTACTGCCGAATGGTGGTGACCCGCAGCCACCATGAATCTTAACCAGCAATTCAGCCACCCTGCTAGGGTTGCTTCATTGACTACCAGCGCCATGTGGTTTTAGAGATACCGTTTTTTTTTTTTTTTTTGGTTGTTGTTGTTGTTTTGTTTTGTTTTGTTTTTAGGAGCAGAACCGTGCCCCGCAGGCGATGGCATGAATCTCTCCATGTGGTTGCTTGATCAAAGGCCAAACGCCTCTCCGTGACTGAAATTGGGTAGACTGAGACATCAAAAGATCATTGAAGGCAGGAGAGAGGGGCTGGGGGGGCACAGGGTTTTAGCAGAGGAATGTCCAAGTTACAGTTATAGTGTTTCCTATTTTGCTAGAAGCTAGTCCCTGGCCCTCTCTCTCTGGGATGGCCAACCACTTTTCAGCAAGTGGGGGTTAAGAATCACCTTGATCTCCTTTAGTCGCTACTATTTTCCTGGGGCTCATCGCTGTTTACAAAAGCAGTTACTTTGTATTTTTGTGCATTTTAGGCAGGTGCTCTTCCATTGAGCTTCTTATACATCATGTTGGTCACTCAAAGCCAGCTAATGCCAGGAAGGAACTAAACGCAAGTTGTACTTAACTTGAATCAGTAGACATTACTTTCTTTCTTTCTTTCTTTCTTTCTTTCTTTCTTTCTTTCTTTCTTTCTTTCTTTCTTTCTTTCTTTCTTTCTTTCTTTCTTTCTTTCTTTCTTTCTTTTTATTTTTTATTTTTTGGTCTTTCGAGACAGGATTTCTCTGTATAGCCCTGGCTGTCCTGGANCTCACTTTGTAGACCAGGCTGGCCTCGAACTCAGAAATCCGCCTGCCTCTGCCTCCCGAGTGCTGGGATTAAAGGCGTGCGCCACCACGCCTGGCTTGACATTACATTTTTATATTGAAGTAGAAAATTTTGGAATTAATGTAATCTTCTAGTATGTCAAATTAATTTTGGTTCATTGAATTTCTTTCCAATTCAGTTACTGAAAAGCTTCATATATGGAACAATTTGAGGATGTGAATATTCTTATGACTAGATTTAATGGACTCTAAATACAGTTCAATTGTTTTCCATGCCACAGCAAGCATGTGAAGTCAGAGGATAACTCGCAGGAGCCATTTATCTCTTTCTGAAAATAAATCCATATGTTGAATATTTATTTTATTTCACAGGTAGAGTTTTTTCTGAATGTACATATGTATGTGTTCTACATACATTCTTGCTGATGGAAGAGGTCAGAAGAGGACATCAGATTCTCTGGACCTAGAGTTATGGGTAGTTGTGAACCATCATGTGGGCGCTGGGAACTGAACTGGGGTCTAAACTGCTCAGCCATCTCTCCAGCCCCGGGTTCTCTCTCTCTACCATGCAAGTCCTACAGATCCACCTCAGACACGAAGGCTTGGCAGGCTCACTTTTACCTTCTGAGCCATCTCCACGGCCCTGAATTAGGCTGTAAACTTCTCACAGGAATCAGTGATTTGACAAAACAGAATGGAAAACAAAGTGGAGACAACGTGGGTGTTCACACTTATAATGCCAGTACTTGGAAGGCCGAGGCAGGGACATCATGAATTCAAGGTCAGCCTAAGCTACATAGCCAAGCTTAAGGTTAGCTTGGGATAAATATTAAGACCTCAACTGTAAAAATGTAAAATGCTTTATTAGCAATTTCCAACTGAAACACAATTTCGGTCTTAGTAGAGTATATATGAGATGTGGGTGTAGTTATATTGGTAGCCTACTTGCCTAGTTTGTACAAAACCCTAGGTTCGATCCCCAGCACTGCCTAAAATCAGGTGTGGGACTAGGGAGATGGTTCAGTGTGTAAGAGAGCTTGCTGTCCAAGCATGATGACCTGAGTTCAGATCTCTAGCACCCACATAGCGGGGGAGGAGATGAGAGAATCATTTGGGCTTGCTGGTCACCAGCCTAGGTGAAAGCTGGTGAGTTCCAGGCTCAATGAGAGACCCTGCTGCAAGGGAAGGAGATGGAAAAAAATCAGGAAAGTTACTAGGGAGCTGGAAGGAGGAGGATCAGCAGTTCATTCAAGGTCATCCTCAACTACAATGAAGAACAGCCTGGAATATAGGAGACCGTGTGTGTGTGTGTGTGTGTGTGTGTGTGTGTGTGTGTGTGTAAGGGAGGAAGGGGAAGGAAGGAGGAAGGAAGGAAGGCTGAAAAGATAGTTCAGCAGTTAAGGGCACATATTCTCTTGCAGAGGACCTGGGTTCAATTCCCAGAACCCATTTGGCAGCTTACAACCATCAATAACTCCAGTTTCTAGGGATGGAGTCCAATCCCTCTTCTGACCTCTGTGGGCCCTGCTTGCACGTGGTGTATTTACATATAGCCAGGCGCACACGCGCACACGCACACACGCACACACACACGCGCGCACACACACACAAGATTAAATAAATGTTCTTTTAAAGTATATTAAGCTGGGTGTGGTGGCTCATACCCTTATTGCAGCAATCGGGAGGCAGAGATAGTTGGATGGATCTCTGTGAATTTGAGGCCAGCCAAGTTTATATAGTGAATTCTAGGCCGGAAATGCTACATAGTGAGACCCTGTCTCAACAAACAAAAACAAAACCCGCATATGATTAAAATGAATCTTACCTGTATCTTTGCCCCCTTTTTTTTCAAGGTGGCTACTAGAAAATGGAGGGTTTCACATATGCCTCGCCATAGATTTCTTTTAGCCACTCTGACTCATGTGTGGCCCCTCCAGGGTCTTGCCTGCTCTCTGGAGCTGTCCGTTCGGCCTGACTCTAGGTAGGCTGAGGAGGAGATGCCCTCTTGTCAGGGGGCAAGGAGCCGAGAGTGGCCGTCCCCACGGTTAGGACTTCTGAGGTAGGCAGTCCACAGAGACTGAAGGCCAGACTGATGTTAGTCTGTAAGTATAATGATGAAGCCATTCACAACTTGAAGACCTCCTTAATTGTCAAGGAAGGGAAAGGGCTTGGAGCTAAGAGACAGACTCAGTTTCTGAAACTAGACCCCCAAATGAGGGCTTGGTTACAAGGACTAAGCAGGGTGCTCTAAGCCCAGCTGAACTTTTGGGCCAGAGTCATGGCTAGAGAGCCCAGAAGGAAGGGTGAGACGGGGTTCTCACCGTTACTAAAGCCACACAGCTCCTCCTGGGGTATGCCCTCCCAACACCCTGTTCTCCCTTCCCACTCTCAACCCTGTGCACTTTCCTGTGACTCTATGAGCCACAGCATTGCCTCTCAGGCAGCCATGTTCTCCCAGTTAGCAGCCCTGAGTGTAAGACTAGCCAAAGACTTGGGCTCGAGGTTGAAGGCCTATAAGGATGAGTGTACGGTTCCTGGTGGTCCAGAACCACCACCCTCCCTCAACCTCAACACCAAGGTTATGCAAGTGGTAGGCTGCTCTGGCCAAATTCCACCTCTGTCCCAATGCTTGATCCACCAGCTCACAAAACCAGGTCAGAGTGCTTGTGCAGCCTTCAATAAAGCCAGCCTCCTCCACTCAGTGTTTACCATGCAAACAGAACAAAGGGACAAAGTCTGGGCTACCTGTCCCTAGGAAGCAAGCCCTCTACCTTGTCACTTCTCCCACCACCCCCACCCTCTGAGAGGTTTTCTCTCGGTAGACCAGGCTGGCCTGGAACCCAGAGATCAGCCTGTCTCTGTCTCCTGAATGCCGGGATTAAACGTGTGAGCCACCAGTGCCCAGCTGTCACTGGCATTTTAAAGCACAGACTGCCTTCACGTCCCCAGTGGTCAGTGGTCATTATCCTCTTGCTCAAATTTGGTCCTTGCTTCTAGCAGAAAAAGACAGGCTCATTGACATTGCCAGCCAACGGCCTCCACATTTGTTTATTTTTTGTTTCTGTTTTTGTTTTACAAAAGGCTCTTCCCAAAGCCAGGAATTCTTTGGAGGCAAACACTTGAACAAGAGAGAAACTGTAACACAAATGTTACAAAGGTTTGTCTGAGAGTCAGTGAAGGCCTGGCTTCTCTCTGGTTAAATGCACACATGGGCATACATGTCCACACCTTTTATTGTGTACCAAATCCCATGCTATCTTTAAATTTAAAGAAAAATCTCCTTTTAAATATTTACTTCTGGAACTGCAATGGCTCAGTGGGTAAAGGTATTTGCTACCAAACCAGATGACCTAAGTTTGTTTCCCTTGGACCGCATGGTGGAAAGAAAAATGGAGTCCCACAAGCTGTCCTGACCTTGACCTTTATGTGTGTGCTATGGCATCTATACCCCTCCTATAAGTAAAATGTAACAGCAAATAAATAAACAAATTGACTTAACAGCTGCTTCTGCTTCCCAGTTATGCATTTTCCAGTCCCAGCCATAGGGCTGTGGAGAAGTCATCTGGGCCTGCAGGGCTTTCAGGGCCATTTCATTTGTTCAGATTCCCTCCTCGCTGGGGTCCCGTGAGGATGGTGTCAGAGAAGAAAAGAAAGACCCATTCTGCTTCTATCAGGTAC
This sequence comes from Mus pahari, assembly GCF_900095145.1. Classification (NCBI taxonomy): domain Eukaryota; kingdom Metazoa; phylum Chordata; class Mammalia; order Rodentia; family Muridae; genus Mus; species Mus pahari. Next base: position 63,479,151 of record NC_034594.1, on the reverse strand, counting down.
AGTAAGGCACTGTCTGGTTTATTAGAGGGAAGGAACCAGCATTCAGGTCAAAAGCAGGGAAACCTCCATCTAACCTGGGTTCTAGGTTAGAACCCAGGACCCAGAGTGGGGCCTGCCTGGGCAGTTCCTCACACTGGGCTCCCAGGGACCCCTGGCATCCTCCAGGTCTCCAGCCTTCCCTCAGGCCACTCCAACCTCCATGTCTTTCTAAAGTCTCCTGCAAGGGCCCCACAAGACCATCCTTGGTGAAACCCAGGTCTTTCTGCCTGCTGGGGACCACAGGCCACTGTTTGCCGCACCTGTTTGAGCAGCTGGGAAGCAGAAGCCAGACTCAGTACAGAGACCTTTTCAACCAGTGGCGAGACCTGCAGGTGGCGATTAAAACCACAACCACCGATGTGAACGGTCTGTAGATTACACTTTAGACCAGAGACTACAAACTCAAATGTCCCTGTGAGGAAAGTACAGAGGGGATGGAGCCCCAAGTGAGGGCAGGAGAGGAATCGCCACAGACTGGAGTGGAAGGCGTGTCCTCCCTCACCCAGGAAACCACAATGATTTAAATGTTCAGTTTCCTAAGTTTCAACAAGGGTAACAGATACAAAAGATTTTTAACCCTTGTAACTTCTGTCTTAGACAAATTCCCAACCTAAATTTCTAGCCCCTTTCTTTGATCAAATAATAAAACTCTAACTGAATGATTACACAGGATTGCATAGGTCAATATTGTAACAAAAATATAGCAGCTTGAAATATAACACTCTTCCCATTTAAAAACAAAATCAAGTCAAATTGATAATTCAAAGTTTGTTGTTGTTGTTGTTGTTTTGAGAGAGTCTCATGTAACCCAGGCTAGCCTCCAATTCACATTGTAGCTGAGGGTGGATTTGAACTTCTGATCCTCCTATCTCTACTTCCAAAGAACTGGGATTATAGGTATGTGCACTTCATCTGGTTTATACAATGATGGGGATCAAACTAGCATGCTAGGCCTTCTACTAACTGAACTACATCCTGGCCTGGAGTTCATTCTTTTTTGTTTTTTTTTTTGTTTGTTTGTTTTTTCGAGACAGGTGGGCGTGGTGGCGCATGCCTTTAGTCCCAGCACTCGGGAGGCAGAGGCAGGCAGATCTCTGAGTTCGAGGCCAGCCTGGTCAAAAAAAAAAAAAAAAAAAAAAAAAAAAAAAAGTGTGTGCCACCACGCCCGGCCTGGCGTTCATTCTTGAATAAAGGATGCTGGTTAGGACCATTTCCTACGGTACAACCTTGCATTATTAAAATGATGTCTGCTCCTACCTCATTCCAGGAAGACACTATCTCTTTCTACTTCACAGTTTCTACTTGAGACTGAGAGGGAATAGGATTAGGCTGTGGATCGCCAAGAAGAAATTGAGGCATGGAGCAGGGAGGGTCCTCTCCCTCCCCATCGTCACAGAAAGAGCTGACTCATGACTCAAAGGTATGCAGCTCCTCACAGGGAGATAGATATACAGAGCACACACAGCACAACTGGGTATCTGCAGAGCATCTACAGATGCATCCACTTCCCTCTGACAGCGCTTTCCCTCGTATCAGGGGAATCCAGTAAGGGCCTGTGTCCCTCCAGAGAGTGATTTCCCCAGGGGCAGGCAGGGGCAACAGAGGTAGTCCCCAGTTGCTTCTGCATGAGTAGATACCCTGGTAGGCTCTGTGGGAGATATTTACCCACCCAACGTGAGTCACAGACTCAAAGAGAAGATTCCTGAACCTCCAGGATACTTGGGCCAGGACCTGAGATCTAGTACAAGTCAGGGGAGGCTGAGCACCCCGACACCCTGGCTTTCCCTCTCCTTGGTGCTATAGGCAGCTCCCAGCCAACTTTGGCACAGTAATCAGTGTCAACATGAGAAGAGACGGAGGCCCCCTTTTCTCATAGCATGCAAGGCGCATTGGGTCCTGGCCCTGTAACACACAAGCCATCTTGGCTCTGGCCTGGCAGGCTTCCTCACCACAACAGTCAGGCCTTTATTTTGGCTTGTTCTGGGAGCCAAGATCCCAGGAAACCTAAGGGGATATCTTCCCAGAATGACAGGGAGAAGGGATTGGCCCTTCTACTTTTCAAAACTGTCACAATCAGCATCCTGAGTAAACTAATTATTTGTAGCTGGTCCACCCTCCACACTTGTGAGATGCCCACTAATTGCTTTCACACAAGTTTCCAGTGTTGCCTGGAGGTGCAGCGTGGCTCTTGGAGGAAAGCCACTGGGTTGGCAGCCCTTCGGTCATTTGGGAAACAAGCCCAGAGACTGAGTGACATGTCTGCAAAGCCGTTACAGAGGCTCCTTGGCTGAGAGAAGTGAAGGCACAGAGAGACAAGATCGACCCACCATGACCACAGAATAAAGGAACACTACGTGTGGAGCAGGTCCCACAGGCTGGTAACAGTGAAGCGGCAGCCCCCAAGCAAGGGGGGTCTTCAGAGTCAGTCAGTCACCATCTGCCGAGGTAACACTGTGACGTGGAGACTCACTGAGAAGGGCCAGAGTCCAGTGTGCAGGTTAGGACCCGTCCAGGGGCCCAGCCTTCATCTTGTGTCCTCTGGGGTGTCAGGTGGCATGTGGACAACTCCATCCTGGGCTCTAGATCCATTTCCACGGTCTTCACAGTCTCCATTGGGAAACACAGATGTCAGTGCAAGCACCTCTTCCGAGAACTGGAGGTGTTCTAGAACATTCGAGGACGAAAAGATCGTGTCTGTGAGTCAATATCCAAGCATTTAAAGGGAGGAAGATGGCTCAAGATCTACTGCTAAAGCCAAAACAGGGTCAATTGGATGGCGTAGCAGGTAAAGGGTCTTTCTGCCAAGCTAGACACGCTGAGTTTAGTTCCCAGGACCCACATGGTGGAAGCAGAGAAACAACTCCCTCAAGTTGTTCTCTGATCTCCATGTGCACACTATGGTGTGCACACATCAGAGATTCAAAAAGCCAAGCAAAACACAGATCTAAAATCGTATATATGTTTTAGATGGCACATGCCTTTGACCCAGCAAGCCCACTTTTAGATGTTTTTGCAAAGACATACTTAGGAGTGAGCTCATTACCAGTCTAAGGATGAAACCAACTCAAGATGGGCCAGCAGAGAGAGGGAAAAGTTTCAGGTCCTTGAGGGGGTCTGTGAGCTCCTGAGAAGATGCTGGCCAACTCTAAAGCAAACTCTGCTATTTTTATGGGAGCTAATGAGTTTCCTTACAGCTTACAGTGAATGGCAGAGTCTTGGCTTCCTCACCTGCAGCTGAAGGGGTTGTAACTGATCCTCAGGCAGCATTCAGAGAAGGCACAAGGCAAACTATGGTTTTTATGTATGTGGGGGCTCTGCATTAAGAATGGGTTTAGGGGGGGCTGGTGAGATGGCTCAGCGGGTAAGAGCACCCGACTGTTCTTCCAAAGGTCCGGAGTTCAAATCCCAGCAACCACATGGTGGCTCACAACCATCCGTAACAAGATCTGACTCCCTCTTCTGGAGTGTCTGAAGACAGCTACAGTGTACTTAAATATAATAAATAAATAAATCTTAAAAAAAAAAAAAAAAAAGAATGGGTTTAGGGCTGGGCAGTGGCGGTGCATGCCTTTAATCCCAGCGCTTGGGAGGCAGGCAGATCTCTGAGAGAGAGAGAGACAGACAGACAGACAGACAGACAGACAGACAGATTGAGATTGTTTGTTTTAGGATAGCCAAGGCCACACAGAGAACCTCTGTCAGGAAATACAAAACAAAACAGAAATAGACTGGAGTTGGGGTTGTAACTAAGTTGGTAGAGTGCTGACTAGCATGTGTAAGTCCTAAATTCCGTTCTCACATTAACTAGGTATGATGGTGCCTGGTCTGTAATCCCAGTCCTTGGGAGACAAAGGCAAGAAGATCAAGGTCATCCTTGGAAACTTTGTGAGTTCGAGGCCAGTCTGGTTTACAGAGTGAGTTCCAGGACAGCCAGGGCTACACAGAGTAACCCTGTTTCGAAAACAAAAACAAAAACAAACAAACAAAAAAATTGTCAAGGAATAGGTAAAAGAAAATCCTAAAACCAAAACCCAATAAAATGCTGTGCTTATAGCTCAGAATGATGCTGTAGGTCTACCTCCCAGAATCACAAACACACACACACACACACACACACACACACACATACATACAGGTAAAATTAGGGAATCCAGTATACAGTTTGTATCTTGCAGTAATGTATGTACCCTGGTTGTTATCTTACACCATAGTTTTGATTTTTACTGTAGTTTTTTTGAGATATATTCATTGGGGGAAGTTGGGCAAAGTATATACTGATCTCGCTACACTGCTTTAAATTACACATTTATCTACAGTTATCTTTTTTTTTTTTCTTTCTTTCTTTTTTTTGAGACAGGGTTTCTCCCTGGCTGTCCTGGAACTCACTTTGTAAACCAGGCTGGCCTCGAACTCAGAGATCTGCCTGCCTCTNGTATAGCCCTGGCTGTCCTGGAACTCACTTGGTAGACCAGGCTGGCCTCGAACTCAGAAATCCGCCTGCCTCTGCCTCCCAAGTGCTGGGATTAAAGGCCTGCGCCACCAGGCCTGGCTACAGTTATCTTTTAAAAGATGCTGGTACAGGGCTGGTGAGGTGGCTCAGTGGGTAAGAGCACCCAACTGCTCTTCCGAAGGTCCGGAGTTCAAATCCCAGCAACCACATGGTGGCTCATAACCATCCGTAACAAGATCTGACGCCCTCTTCTGGAGTGTCTGAAGATAGCTACAGTGTTCTTACATATAATAAATAAATAAATCTTTTTTAAAAAAAGATGCTGGTACAATGATTTCTTAGGAAAATATTCATGATATGCTATTGCTGAAGAAAATATTCCAAAATAATATATATGTATATACATGAGTACATCTCATATTTATCACATATGTTACAAATGTATGCACAGTCACCTCTTTGTATCCATGAATTCTTTATCCAGATTCAAAGAAGCTTGGATTAAATATATTTGAAGAAAAATTGTTTGTACTGAACAAGAGAGATATTTACCTTGTCATCATTCCCCAATAAGACAGTGTAAGGGAGTCTGGAGAGATGGCGCAACAGCTAAAGGTATTTGCTGCTATTGCAGAGGATTGGGTTCAGTTCCCAGCACCCACGTGGTGGCTGGGTCACAACCATCAATAACTAAGTTCCAGGAGATCTCATCCCCTCTTCTGGACTCCGTGGGCACTTCGCACACATGGTGCACATACATAACTGGAGGCAAACACTTATACTCATAAATATAAAAATAAATATTCTTGGGGCTGGAGAGATAGCTCAGTAGTTAAGAGCACTGGCTGCTCTTCCAGAGGACCTGGGTTCAATTCCCAGCACCCACATGGTGGCTCACAACTGTTTCTAACTCCAGTTCCAGGGAATCCGACCCCTTCACACATGCAGGCAAAAATACCAATGCACAAAAAATAAAAATTAAACAATTAAAAAATAAATATATCTATTAAAGTTGAAATATGTTATAACAAGTAGTCTCATGGTATTTACATTGTGTTCGGGATTGTAAATAATTCAGAGATGACTAAAATGTCCAAGAGGATGTACATAGGTTATACATACTGTGGGTTTTTTTCTTGTGTAGTATGTGCATGTGTGTAAGTCTTTGCATGTATTTGGGTGCACTTGTGTGGATGCCAGTACATATGTGTGTGTGTGTGTGCATGTGTGTGTGTGTGTGTGTGTTTGTGTATATGCATGAGTGTGTGGGTCTGTGTGTGTGTGTGTATAGGTCAAAGAATGATTTGTGGGTGTTAGTCTTCTCCTTTCACAGTATGGATTGTGGGAATTGAATTCGGGTCTTCCATCTTGGTGGCAAGCACCTCTACCCACTGAGCCATCCTACCAGCCCAGTGTATGTTCTTTTAAGCTGTTGTTTGTATCAATTTATTAGGTAGTGAAAGAAGAAGGCTCCTAGATCAGTGAATGGTCAGTTTTAAATAAGGGACACAATAAAAGCTTATTTTACACCTCTGCTCCTTATTTGTCCCCTACCCTTGTCTCACCTCTATTTACCAGCAAGATGGCTCCATCTTGGAAGCCACTCTTTCTTGGCTCTCTACCTTTGAGGGTCTAAGTAACCCAGCATTCCTCTAGGGGCTGCTGTGGTTCCCTCTAGCTGAGATTTGCCTCTGATCACTCTGTCTCCATAGGCTGCCTTCTTTCTGCTTGTGTCTTAGACCCTGCCCCTTTGAATGGCATTCTGTCCCCTACAGTGGCCCAGCTCCCCACTCTAAGGCCTTCCCTTTCCATCTGCACCTCAGCTCTGAGCACCCTTGAGGGCTCTTCCTTTTCTGAGAATGATATCTGCTGGAAACCTTCACTCAGGATACTTTCTGAGCCCCTGTGTGTGCCTATGGGAAGCCCTGTATCCCAGCTCAAATGCCTCTACCTCCCTAACACTCCATGGCTCCTCGGAGGACACTGGCCTGCCCCTTCCCCCACGCATGTAGAATTCCTGTGCTACAGTTCTCTTCATGTTTGACCAGGTTGGAGAACTACTAGGGCAGGCCCTCTGCCTGACCCAGCTTGAGCCCTGCTTGATGCCCTGAAGGCTCATGCTAGTCTCAGTTTGGAGACAGTGCTCCAAGGATGTTCATCTGATGTCATTAAGGTCCCTGAATTCACTCAGGAGCCAGGCAGCCAAGGTGCTTACCTTGAGCTGGGCCTCGAGAGGAGGTGACACCTTGGTTCTTCCTCTGCCTCCGAGGACCCCAGGAGAAGCAAGTCAGTAGACCAGTGCGGCCCGGTCTTTCCCAGGCACCTTCTGCTAGAAAGAAAGAGACCAAATCCGCAAGGCAGAGGTCAGTTAGTGCCTTCTTCTCAAGCCAAGAGACTTACCCAACAACCCACGAGCCTCAGCTTTCTACTGCCCTGGTTTCATCTGTCTGCTTATCTCATGTCAGCCTTGCAGATTTCTGTTATGTGCACATGCTAGGGAAACCATAGCAACAGAATGACATCAAATCAACCACAATTGCATACCACTAGGGAAAATACTCACAGGGCAGTGATGTCACTGTTTTAGTTCTCACTCCCCCTGCTCCCCTTCCTCACCTCCTCATTTCTTTTTTTTTCTTTTTTCTTTTGTTTTCATTTCTACCTCTTCATTTCTTTATTCATCCATCTGTTCATTTGCTTTTGAGACAGGATCTCACTATGTACCCTAGGATGGCCTTGAACTTTCTATCCTCCTGCCTCAACCTCCTGAATACCTGGATTACAGATGCAAATTGCCACACCTTGCTTCAGTCTATTTCTGAACACCAATACGTTAAATGCTTTCTTGTTTGTTTGTTTTTTGGGGGTTTGTTTTGTTTTGGAGACAGGGTCTCATTGTGTAGCCCTGGCTGGCCTTGAACTCACTATGTAGATCAGGCTGGCCTCTGTGTACAGACGACTGGGATTAAAGGCATGGGTCACTTTTGTTTCCTTGCAGCCAAAGCTGCAACAAGAAGTTATAGTTAATTCATGAACTTGAATTAGTAAAATTCATTAGTAAAAGTTTTTGTTTTTCTCAGAGAGTGCTTTATAAAAGTAGGCAAGTGCTTAATATAATAGAGGATGATACGTCTGCAAAGGTCCCATTTTCCAGAGTGGTAGGGGTTATTTCAAACCAAGGATTTGATCATCTATCTTGGGTGCCGGGGTGTGAGGGCCTCTTAAGAGAAGGAAGGCTTAAAGAATTTTCTAGGCACTAGCTCATTAGTCTGAGGAGAATTTGTGTGAATTACCTTCTTTCCCTCAAGGCCAGGTAAGGAAGCCAATGATTCTCAGGACAGGAATGCACGTGGGGTACTTATCTGCCTAATCTTTCAGGGTCCTGGAGGTCGGTCAGCCTCCACCAAAAGAAGGTTGACAGGCAGGGAGGGAACCGCCAGAGAACTAGTGTGGCCAAGCGGGCAGGTGCAAGTATGACATTTATAATATCAGATAATGTCTCCTGGTGTGAAAGGTCTGACATCTCCCAGTGGCTGGCTAATGCCCCAGAATACCTCACACAGCCGCTCTTTAGCTCAAAAGCTTACTCCGGTCAAAGGTCAAACGGAAGTGAGTTGAGCAGTGGAAAGCTCTCCTAACAGCTGACAAGGCTCCACTTAGGGCCCTCTTTTTTAATCCCAGTACCTTGCAGAGTTCCTGCAAAACACGCTGCCTTGGGACGGCTGATCCTTCGGTGATGGAGCAGTCTCCGACTAGGAGAAGCTCTTACACCATGTCTACACTTTAGGATAGAGCGTGGAAGGAAAACCTGGCGAAGCAGCCAGCGATCAGTGGCTGCCAGGAATAACTGAGGTCGTCACGGCCTCAATCCCTCACACCCTTCCGCACACGTCCCTGGCACCTATTCTGTGTCTTTGCCAGGAACTTTGATTGCCTTCCTCCCTACCACACTGAGCGTCCAGTATAGCTCCCCCTCTCCTAAAGCTCCCACGGACAATCCTACCAGGACAAACTTGTCCTAACGCTACAGTCAACCCCCGCCCCCCCTCCCAGTCTCAGTTCTTCCCACGCACACCACCCAAACTTGCATCTTCTTCTATCCCAGTCTCCAACTCCTACATTGTTGTTGTTTAGAGCAGTTCAACCCTACTTCTTACCCACTTCCTCACCAGTTGTACCCTCAGATACACACACACACACACACACACACACACACCCATCTCATGTGCAGTAAGGATCTGGCCAGACTCAATTCCTTGTCCAGAGCATGTCCACCTTAGGCTGAGAGGCCTTGTGCTGGGGACCTTCCAGCACCGGGCCTCAGTTTACCTCAACAGAGTTGGGTGGCCTAAAGGGGTTCAACCGGTCTAAAGGGACGCCTTCCCCAGTGCCCAGCCTGACCCCACGCAGCCTCACCTGGTCGTCCCTGCCCCGCAACTTGCAGGGCCCTGCAGGCCGCCTCCTGGACCGCCAGGCTGGAGGCCGGACAGCCCGAACGGAAGGCTGCAGCTTGTACCGGCCCCCCGACTTGGCGGCCGAACACTGTGCGCAGCAGCGTCTCCAGCAGCTGCAGTCCGGATGCCCCCGCGTCCTCCGCACCCGCGTCGGCCACCAGCACCCCGACTAGCGCGGCGCCCTCCCGCCTCCGGCCGCGCACGTCCCGCAGCATCTCCCGCAGGCGGCGCCGCGGCTCCCGGGAGGTCAGCGATCCGGCGCGGCACAGCACGAAGACGAGCGGCGAGCGGATGGCGCGCTCCGCCTTCGCCCCCGGAGCCCCGTGCGGCTCGGTGGCCGCCGCGGTGCCCGCGCTCTCGGCCTCTGCGCAGCCCGGCTTGCCCGGCGGGGACTCCGGTGGGAACACGGCACCGGCGAAGTCCCGCAGCAGCGCGCGGCTCTGCTCGCGCTCCCACAGCTCGCCCACCAGCAGCACCTGCCCGCGGCCACCCGCCGCCTCCACCAACGCCTGGAAGGGCGGTTCCGCCGGGCTCGCGGGCCGCGGGGCCAGCGCCTCCAGCTCGCTCTCCATGCTGGCCGCCGCCTCCTGTGCTGAGCTGGGAGCTCCGCCGCCGCCTCGGCCGACACGCCCCCGAGGGCCGAGCCGCTCGGACCCCCGGGCCGTCAACAGAGCCCTGCGCGCTCCTGTCCCACCGCACCGAATACATCATTCACTCATTCGTTCATTTAGACACCCAGTAACACACTCAGTGGTTTAGGACTACTAAGCATTTAGGACATCTAGAAAGTACAGGCTCTTGTGGGGGACTGAGGATGAATGGACATTATTAACCCGACAAACGTACCCTCTCAGGGTAAGATGGTTTTGAACCCTGGAGCAGATTGATTGATTGATTTAATACGTTTTATTTATTTTATGTGTATGGATATTTTGCTTAAATGTATCTGCACTAGTACCAGCGTCTGATCTCCTGGAACTGGAGTTGTGGATGTTTATAATCAACTAAATGGGTGCTGGGAACCCAATCCAGGTCCTCTGCAAAAGCGTAAGTGCTCTTAATCCGCGAACCATCTCTCCAGTCTCAGATTTTCTTTTCTTTTCTTTTTTTTTTCCGATCTCCTGAGACACGATCTCACCATCCTAGTCCAGAATCTAGAGACCCTTTAGTCTCAGTTTCGGATTACAGTCTGTACCACCGTTCCTAGCTTCTGGAGCTATTTCGGAGTAGTCTTACAGGGTTCGGGGTCAGGGCCTGCTTTTCCAGTGGTGTAAGCTTTGGAGCCCAGTTGGAGCAGAAGAGTGAGTGAGAACAGGAGTGAGAAGGGAAGCATAACATCCTAGCTTCATCTCTGTCGCTGTGATAAAAATACCTTAATCCCAAACAATTTAGGGAAGAGAAGAAAGGGTTTACTTTAGTTCACAGTTCCTGATTGTAGCCCATCACTGCAGGAAAGTCACAGAGGCAGGATCTCCAGACAGCTGGCCACAACACACCCACACCCATGAGTGAAGAGATATGAATATTTTTGTACAGTCACACCAACGAAGGGTGTCATACATCACCCTTCAGGCTGGATCTTCCCTCATCAGTTAAGGTGATCAAGATGATCCTGGCCATCCCCAGACCTGCTCATGGGGCAGTCCCTAGACAGTCCCTTTTTGAGACTCTTCCCAGGTGATTCTGGGTTGTGTTTCCTTGACAATTAGAATTAACCATCACCCAGGGGGATCTCCTCTACCACTTCTCCTCCTCAGCCTCCAATACTTCCTCCAAATGGATCAAGGTCATCATTTCCACAAACACTTGTTGTATTTGGGTCCTGGCTGATGTAATGTGGGGCTGTTGTTCCCCATGGACCAGAATCTAGAACAGAAGTCTAGAGCAACCTGTCCCTTGTGACCCCTTCAGAAAACCTAGTGACATTATGATGCACAATACTAGCCAGAGTGATAGCTATGGAGTAGCAATGAAACTAACTTTTTGGTTGGGAGTCATCACAACTTGAGGCCCTGTAATCAAGGCTTGCAGTGTTAGGAAGGTGGAGAGCCACTGATCTAGAGGTAGACATGGGATGCTGGCATGCTCTGGTGTTGGTCTATGGGTATAAGGTGTATACGCGTATATGCATCTATGACTATTTGTCTAAAATCCAGGTCAGAAACAGAAACACATGTCCTACCAGTTTTGTCCAAAAGAACATTCTGTGAACTGTTTTCCTGCCCTGTTCAAATGCAGTTGCCCTAAGGCACATGTGGCTATTACTGTGCACTGGAGTTGATACAAATGATTTTTACATGCTATTTAACATGAAGTTAAATTCAAATAGCCTCTGGGGCTTGTATCTTCTCTTTATTTCTTCATCCATCCTCTACATAGTAATTGGCCCAAAGGGTGTTATTGTCAAGACATTTTACTGCCCAGCCCTGGCCTCACTATAAAACCCCAACCCCCTCTTTTAAATACCTTGTTCCCAACCCTTTATGATTATGCTCCAGCATCATGGAGGGTTTTGCACATCCATAAAATGAGTCTTTCTTGGGTCCCTACTGTATGCACGAAGCAGTCAAAGATGGTCAAGAAGCTGCCCTTCATAAGTCTCTTTGTCTAGTTGTCTTACCAGTACTTGGAGGGAGGCACCATATGGTTTGTTTGGTTCTCAGTAATGGGGCTTTTGTCTTTGCAGACTGATTCTTGAATACCCTGGAAGAGTGCTGGGATGCTGAAAGCAGAGGTTGGGACCTGTGTGGGAAAAGTCTTCTGTTTAGAGATGGATGAGGGATGGTGTTGCATCACCAGGCCAGTGATGTAGTCACTTTACCTGTGCAGACTGGGCATCTCCAGCTTCCAATGAGCCCAGTGCTTGGGAGCAGTGGGCAAGCTTACCTCCATAGAGATGACAACCAGTGAGGGTTGGGAGGGGGCAGAGACAATAAACAAGTAAACACATAACAGACAGTTCAAGATGGTGGTCTGTGTTGTGGGAAAAATAATGTTTAGCTAAGATGAATTTGCAGCCCTGGATGTTCTGTGTGCACAGCTCTGACCATACCCCAGAAGCAAGGGGCAAGGAAATGTGAACCATTAAACATTAATGTAAAAACAATGGAAACCTCCACATATCGTCTACCCAGAACAATAAAAGGGGTTAGGTTAAGCGAATACCTCACACTTGTCCAGCCCACCCCATTCCAATCCCTACCTCTACCATGATACCTGGAGACAGAACAGAGCTGTACCATCCAGGAAAGGGATTAGAAACACATGGCAATGACACTTTGTATCTTCTCCTCCGGCTGCACACTGCTCAACTGAAGAACAGTGGCCAGGAAGAAGGCTCAGGATTGACTGAAATGAAATTCTCTAGATACAGGAGGGTGGCACATGGGGTGTGTCCAGGACCACATTATAATATGATAGTAGCTGAGTCTCTATTCCTTAGGCTCCTCAAAGTGATACAAGGTGATGTGGGCTTTAGTCTCTTCTAGGTGCAACAGTTGCTAGCCTTGGCAGGTGAAACATAAACTTACTGGAAACAAGAATTAGCTCTCTAAAAAGTCTAAAATATAGAGTAGACCTATAAGACCTAGAAATTAAATTTCATCCTACATGCACACATGAGAGTATAGTTTTGTTTTGTTTTGTTTTGTTTTGTTTTGTTTTGTTTGTTTTGTAGGTAAGTAGAGATATAGAGAAGATCTCTTTTCCTGATCTTTGGGGACTCAGTTTTTAGAACAGTAACTATTCTCTCATCATAACACCAAAATGGCAGCTGAAGTTCCAGTTATCAGATCTCCCTCTGAAGACTTTGATTGTAGTACTGGAGAGAAAGAACAAAAACCAAAAATTCCATTAAGAGACTAGGGGGTTGGCAGTATAGCTCAGTGGTGGCATACCAGCATGCACAGAGTCCTAAGGGTCAGGGGGTGAGAGCCTAGGAGTATTCAGTAGCAACATGTTCTGGTTCTGGTTAGTTTTCATTGTCAACTAGATTTCAAATCACCTAGGAGACATACCTCTGGGCATGTCTGTGAGGGTGTGTCCAGAGAGGTTTAAGAGCATAAAGGCCAATCCTGAACATCGGTGGACACACACACACACACACACACACACACACACACACACACACGGACTGAGTCCCAGACTGAACAAAAAGGGGAAAGGAGAAATGGAGCTGAACACCGATAGCCATCCCTTTGTCTCCTCCCTGCAAGCACTTTGCACATCTGCTTCAGGCTCCTGCCACTAGAGCAGAGCTGCTCTTGCTGTCCTACCTTCCAGGCTTTGAGGGACTACACCCCAAACTGTGATCCGGAATAAACATGTCCTTCCTTAAGTTGCTTTTGTTTGGTAGTTTGCCACAGTGACTAGAAAAACAACTAACATGGACATTTCTACTCAGAAGGGAGTAGATAAACCTGACCATGTGGTTTAGAGATCTTTTGAACTGATTTTTGAAAGGGATGTGGAAGAATCTAGGACTAGAGAAGCCCCAAAATGCTCTAAACAAGCTTAGTGGGCCATTCTGGTGGGTGAACAGAAGATCAGAACTCTATAAAGGAAAACAGTAAAGGTGGTACTCGAGAGGTCCCAGAGGGGAGCAGGAACTCTGCCAGGAGCTGGAGGAGGGGCTATTCATTCATGTGTGATTCTGTGAAAGACTATGACTGCCTTCTGCACATGCCCTGAGAACTTGTGAGAGGCTGAATTCAAAAGTAATGTACTGGTTTGTTTGACAGAGGGCGTTTTAAGACAATATAGCATTCAGGCTGCGCCGTAGTTACTGATCATTGCTTTTATCTAGGTTTACAGTGAGAAGGAGCAGCAAGTGGGGACAAGGTATGAAAAACACACCATTTGGGGAGGATAGAAATGTGAATGAGTTAGACGAGAAGACTGCAGAGAAGATAGCTACAATTGTGGGAAGAGTTTAGCAGGACTAAGAATAAGCCTTGTCTTCCTGCTAAGATAATAGGAAAGATACCTTGACTCCATCTATCAAGGATTCTAACTATGGGCTGGAGAGATAACTCAGCAGTTAAGAGCACTGGCTTTTCTTTTCTTTCTTTCTTTCTTTCTTTCTTTCTTTCTTTCTTTCTTTCTTTCTTTCTTCTTTCTTCTTTTTCTTTTTTCCTCTTTTTTCTTTTTTTGAGATAGGGTTTTTTTTTTTTTTTTTTTTTTTTTTTGGTTTTT
>NC_034594.1:63462787-63464969 GCF_900095145.1 Mus pahari | reverse complement strand
TATAGCCCTGGCTGTCCTGGAACTCACTCTGTAGACCAGGCTGGCCTCAAACTCAGAAATCCGCCTGCCTCTGCCTCCCAAGTGCTAGAATTAAAGGTGTGTGCGGCTACTGCCTGGTACACTTACACTTTCAAATAATTTGGAACTGTCAAGACTACAGGAACTTTTGAAATGGGAATGAATGGGCTTTTTGTTATAAGATAGTCATGTGTCTACAAAGCCTGTGGGGGATGGGATGCTATGACTTTAAGATAATGTGTTTGGGGTGAAAAGGTGGTTCAGTGGGTAAAGGCTTTACTTGCAGGCTTGATGACTTGAGTTTGATCTTTAGATTCCACTAGGTTGTTGAAATTTTTCCTGGTTTTTCCTCCCAGCCTCATGCTCCCAGAAATAAGATTCAGACTCAAAATATCTTTACAAACACCTTGGCTCTTTTATAACTAGATCATAACTTAAAATAACCCATTGATTCTAATCTACATTCTGCCACAAGGTTGGTTACCTCGTGGTGCTCAGGTACCATATGTCTGTCTCATCATATCTTCCTGAGTGACTCTCCCTCACCTGGCACTGTCCCAGAATCCTTTCTTGCATCTTCTATTTCCTATAGGACATCAATTTTATTACTGAAAGGTGTCACATTCATACAGACACAAGATATTTTCTCAGGAGACAACTCTGACTGCCATATGTAAGGGGTGGCGTGTATGCAGACATATATACATGCTTGTACCTGCACGGACACACACACAAAAATAAATGAAATAGCATTTAAAATAATGTGTTTAGGTATAAAATTGACAAAGCATGGACTTGTAATGATTAATTTACTGTCAACTGATCGTCTGGGAGACCTGTCTAGGCATGTCTATGAGAATGTTTCTAGATAGTTTTAAGACAAAAGACACATCCTGAATGTGAGTGGCACCAACTTATGGGCTGAAGTTCTACACAGAATAAAAAAGGAAAAACGAAGCCAGACATGGTGACGCACGCCTTTAATCCCAGCACTTGGGAGGCAGAGGCAGGTGGATTTCTGAGTTTGAGGCCAGCCTGGTCTACAAAGTGAATTCCAGGACAGCCAGGGCTATACAGAGAAACCCTGTCTAGAAAAACCAAAAAAAGCAAAACAAACCAACCAAACAAACAAAAAAACGAAAAACAAAAAAAGGAAATATGAAAGAATGAGCTGAGTACTGCTAGCCACCTCTCTCTGCTTCAAAAAATATTTCTTTGTAAACTTTATTGTAAAAAACACCTTTCAACTAAAAGAAAAAAAATCTCAGAATGAATAAGACCTAAAGTCTACACATCTTAATGGACTTCTACACAGAAAGGCCATTCTGAAGCTGTAGAGCTTCATACTGAAGTTTCCATGTTCTGCTTTTGAAGTGTGGTGACATCATGACCTCATGTTCCTGGGAAGGTCCAGCTCACTGTGGGTGGTGACACCCCTGGGCGGATGATCCTGGGTGGCATAAGGAAAAAGGATGAGCGATCCACAGGGAGCAAACCAGTAGTCAGCACTTCTCCACGGCCTCTGCTTCAATACTCCAATACTTCAATACTCCAGGTTTCTGCCTTGAGTTCCTCCCCTGACTTCCCCTCGGGCAAGTTTTGTAACCTGGGAGGTGAAAGAAATTCTTTTCTCTGAAAGTTGCTTTGGGTCATGGTGTTTATTACTGCGACAGAAACCTAACCAGGACATGAGCACAAGGGATACAACCTTTTGTCAAAAGCTTGCAGTGCCCAGCCAGCAAGTGCCCAGCCCCTTGGCTCTCTCTCCTGGCCTCTCTTCTTTTCAGGAGCCACAATCTTTAACCCCTGCAAGGAAGAGAAGGGAGTGCCAGACATCTTGTGTTTCTCACCTCATTCCTGGCTAGCACCCTGTTTTGCCTACAAGTACCAGGCATGGGGCGGGGCTACATGTGTACAAATGGTTCCTACCAGACAAGACGCCAGAGCACTGCCTGAGGGGTTAACTTGGCCCTGGTTCCTCTTCTCCTTTTTCTTGCCTTGAAGTAGAAGCCATGTGGGTGCTTCTCCTGTTTTTTTTTTTTGTTTGTTTGTTTTGTTTTGTTTTAATTTTAATTTTAATTTTTTGGGGGGGTGCAGTCAAGACAGGGTTTCTCTGTATAGCCCTGGCTGTCCTGGAACTCACTCTGTAGACCAGGCTGGCCTC
>NC_034594.1:63450973-63461952 GCF_900095145.1 Mus pahari | reverse complement strand
GGGATCAAGGGTGTCAAGAAAGGGCTGGTTTAAAAAAGAAAGAAAGAAAGGGCTAGTGAGAGAAAGAAAGAAAGAAAGAAAGAAAGAAAGAAAGAAAGAAAGAAAGAGAGAGAGAGAGAGAGAGAGAGAGAGAGAGAGAGAGAGAGAGAGAGAGAGAGACAGCAGACAGACAGGGCTAGTTTGGAAAACAAAGGGCACAGTTTTGACCCCTTTGATGACTCTTTCCTCTTCATTGCTTCACCTCTTTCTGCCTGTTTTCACTTTGGGGGGGTCGGAGGTAGAAACAGGATTTCTTGTGGCAGACTTGGACTCGCTTTGTAGACCAGGCTGGCCTCGAACTCACAGAGATCCGCCTGCCTCTGCCTCTGCCTCTGCCTCCTGAGTGCTGGGATTAAAGACATGTGCTAACCAATGGCTTCCACCATTCTTTCTTCCTTTGCTTCCTGCCTCTCTTCCTCCGAGCTGTCTCTTGTGTTATGGACCATGCAGTGGCAGGTGGGAACTGGGAGACTGGAGGCTTCCTGAGGAGGAGAAATCAGAGAAGCCACAGGACCTCATTCCTAGAAGAATAAGGTGAGTGGGAAGAAAGTACAGACTGAAAACATCCTGACCGGACGGTAAGCACTCAGTGGCTAGCCCCGGGCTGTGTTTCAGCTGCTGCATGGCCAGACTGGGCACCAGTATTAGAAGTGTTGGTTTCTTCATCTGCTTGGCTAGGGCTGGCTTCAATCTGGCACCAGGAAAACATATTTCCATGCCAGCTGCCATTAATACAGAGGCAATGCTCTCAGCCTTACTTGATGAAGGTGTGCAAAGAAGCCTTGGGGAGGGGTTGGAGAGATAGCGCAGCTCTCAAGAGCAATCCTCTTCCAGGGACATGGGTTTCATTCCCAGGTTTCATGTGGCAGCTCATAACAATCTATAACTCCAGTTCTAGGAGGATCTGATGCTCCCTTCTGGGCTCTACAGGTACCAGACATGCATATAGTATACAGACATACATTCAGGATATATATATATATATATATATATATAAAACAAAACCCTAAAATAAATCAATAAAACAAAACAAAACATAAAGTGCTATAAG
The DNA here is from genome assembly GCF_900095145.1 of Mus pahari. NCBI lineage: Eukaryota > Metazoa > Chordata > Mammalia > Rodentia > Muridae > Mus > Mus pahari. Next base: position 63,460,862 of record NC_034594.1, on the reverse strand, counting down.
ACAGATCCCTGGCCCAAGGAAGCCCCTACTGTGTTCTTGATGGACCTGGGAATAGTGTCAGGAAGAAGGGCAGATGGGTGCCTGCATCACCTGTGAGAGCTAGAGGGGACAATCCTATATACAGAGACACTCAGCATTCAATGACAGAGAGTGTGTCAGCAGCACCTGCCACCCTGACGTCCCACCCGCAGTCCCAAGTAGACTGCATGGGAATCTGTCAGTATCTGACTTCTTAAAGAGGTACAGATGGCTTGTTAATTAGTATCATAGTGATCCCAAAGCCACTTGGTTTGGCCAGACACAGGCCAGTGACGTACACTGTAGGCTTCCAAAGGCAGAGGAGTGTTGTCTCTCGCATTGAGTGCTAGGAAGCCAGTGTCCACAGCGAGTGTCACAGCTCTGAGCTTGGCCTGCTCGGCCCTTGGCTTCTAGCTCCTCTGGGTGACTCAGCAGCTTTCTAGAGCTCTTCAGTCACTCCTGTTTGCTGCTCTGCTGTAACTGCAGCTCCTCACAGACCCTTGCCTTCCACAGTCTCCGTTTGCTTCAGCCCCTGCCCTCAGCTACTCTCTGGAATTTTCTTTCCTTCCAGATGCTGTTGGGTTGTCTGAGGCTAGAAGTTCTGGGAGCTGCCCGTTCTCTGTGGAGACGGCTCAGTCTACCCAGAGGAAAGGCCAGATGTGCTTACTGCACAGGGGAGAAGTCGGGAGGGAGGTCTCCTGGGCCGCTCAAGTGTGTGTGTGTGTGTGTGTGTGTGTGTGTGTGTGTGTGTGCGCGTGTGATTGGTGAACAAGGTGCTAGCAGTGCTAGCGAACCAAATATCCTCCAGATAGGGGGAAATGGGGGTTGGGGGAGTTGGGCTGGGCAGGCAAGCTGGAGTTCAAGGACATGGATAAATGAGAGGTGCCTATCCTGGATCCAAGAAAAAATACAAAAAAAGGCTAACAGAGACCTGGAGGCAGTGGCACAACCCTTAAATACCAGTACCTAGAGGCAAGCTGATCTCTGTGAGTTCAAGGTCAGCCTGGTCTACAGAGCCAGTTCCAGGAAAGCCAGGACTATATAGAGAAACCCTGTCTGAAAAAAACCCCTGTCTGAAAAAACCAACAATAACAACCAAATAAGTTTATCCTCCTTCCCCTCTTCCCTGTCTCCTCCCACAACCTCCTCCCCACCCCCATCTCTGACCCCAAATCCACTCCTCCTCTGTTTTTCTTCAGAAAAAGACAGGTATTACATGGATATCAGCCAGCCAGGGCATATCGAGTTGCAGTGAGACCGGGCACCTCTTCTCCTATGAAGCCTAGATAAGGCACCCCAGTAGGAGGAAAGGGTCCTAAAAAGGCGGGCCACAGAGTCAGAGACAGCCCCTGCTCCCACTGTGGGGAGTCCCACAAGAAGACCAAGCTACACAACTGTACCCTATGTGCAGAGGGTCTAGGTCAGTCCCCTGACTGAACCACCAACTAAGTAAAAGATCTTTAGATTTTTTTTTTTTTTTTTTTTTTTTTGGTTTTTCGAGACAGGGTTTCTCTGTATAGCCCTGGCTGTCCTGGAACTCACTCTGTAGACCAGGCTGGCCTCGAACTCAGAAATCCGCCTGCCTCTGCCTCCCGAGGGCTGGGATCAAAGGCGTGCGCCACCACGCCCGGCTCAGATTTTTTTAAAATTAGCTATGGACTAGTGGTTATACGGAACCCTCTTCTCCTCTCTCAGCCGTTTGAATGAGCGAATCCTGAAGTATTTTCCTGAGTCTGTTCCTCCTGCTGGCTTTCTTCTGTGTGCTGGGCAGACAATCCGCCTTTGTAGCTCTTTGACCAGGAATAGCCCTTGAAATACCTCACCTGAATCACCTTTTAATAGTGACTCTTTGGACTTCAAGCCTGCATCTGACTGTTTTAAAAAGATTCCCTGGAAGCCCAGCTTTGCTCTAGGGGTGACTCATTTTGCAAGTAGTTATAGATCTCCGAGAGAGAGTCAGAAGGCAGATTGTAATAGGTTATTGAGCTGGTGGCCCCCTAAGGAAGAACATTCCCGTGGAGTTCCCTATGGGACTCAGGGCATGGCTAACAGGACATTAGCCAAACTAAGACAAGCCAGCTCGAAGCATGGATGTATACTGCGGTGTGTGCAGTTGAAACACTCCTGGATTTTAGCTGCTGCTGTAAAGAGGCACTGGTCAATGCAGACACTGTGGAGAGAAGCCACAAGGCTGAGAGACAATCCTGAGTTCTTGTGGGAAATAACACGTTGCTGTTTTAAGTTGCTAACCTTGGGGGTAACTTTTTTTTTTTTTTTTTTCGAGACAGGGTTTCTCTGTGTAGCCTTGGCTGTCCTGGAACTCACTTTGTAGACCAGGCCTCGAACTCAGAAATCCATCTGCCTCTGCTTCTCGAGTGCTGGGATTAAAGGCGTGCGCCACCACCGCCCAGCAGCTTTCTTTAGTTAAGACAATGCGCAGACAGAGGTATAGATGTAAGTGGCTAGCAATGGCTGCACCAGCATCTGGGAGAGCCAGCTCATCCATGGGCAGCACACTACAGTTTCCATCCAAGTCATATTTCTACAGACTTCTGGGTTTTCCCATTGCATGAATACTGGAAGGGCAATATACTTGATTGCCAGACAAATTTCTATCAAGAATGTGCTTGGTTTAGAGTGATTAAAGAATTAGATTTAAAACACAAGGCGGGTGGGTCAGTCTGATTAGGATTTCTGATTAGATTAATGTGAGTAATCTCCATCGAAGTTGACCATCGTGGGATGAGAAGGAAGTTTTGAATTTTCTAACCTCAGAAAGCCATCTGGACCAGTCTGGGTAGGTAATAATCGTGAAGGTGTGAGATAGCTTGTGTGTGTGTGTGTGTGTGTGTGTGTGTGAGACCTAGAATGTATGGAGAAGTGGTTAAGGCAAATTTGAAGAGTTGGCACTAACTGTTAAAGGACCTAGAACTCAGAGGGCAACAGCATTGAGAAGGAGCTTTTGCCAACATGTCTATTGCAGGATGCCCATTGTGGTATTTACAAAAGGGAACAACTGGAGAAGACTGTAGGTCCCTCGAAAAAGAATCTTTCAACTGGAAAAAAAACTAATACTGAGAATTGACACATGTTAAAGCCCTCAGTATTTCATGGCTTTCATTAAAATACCTGGGTTTTTTGTTTGTTTGTTTGTTTTTGGGTTTGTTTTTGGTTTTTCAAGACAGGGTTTCTCTGTATAGCCCTAGTTGTCCTCAACTCACTTTGTAGACCAGGCTGGCCTCGAACTCAGAAATCTGCCTGCCTGTCTCCCGAGTACTGGGATTAAAGGTGTGTGCGGCCACACCCAGCTAATACCTGGGTTTTTATTCTGATTCTACCTTCTTTCATGCAGCCTACTTGCTCCAAGGAATAGATAATTCCAACCTAACTCACGGCAGGCCCTGAGTGGTGTAAGTCAATTGAGTCCCCCCAGTTCCCCGCTCCCAGCCATTGGTGTTCCTGTAACATGCCAATCCAAGAAGATTGAAGCACAGGACTTCTGCTTGGGATGCTCGGTGATTGACAGGCTCATGGGCACGCTGTCTGAATGGGGACAAAGATCTGTTGTAGCGTTAGGTGCTGTTGGCAGCTGTTGGGGCTCAGAAGACAATACTCCAAAGTATGGTGCATTGGCATACTCCTTTGAACTAAGTAAAAGGAGGCCGGCAGGTCTCAGAAGCAAAGCTCCTCTGACTCCGCCATTTTGCTCTCCTGTTTACCCCTTCCTCCTGAAGAGTCATAGAAACCTGAATTTGTTTTCCTCAAGAACCTTTCCCTAAGTCATAAAAATCTAAAAGTAAATCTCCCTTGAGGGCTATCATTCTAGATGGTTCTGCCCCATAGCCTGGAGGGGAAAACGCTATCCTGAGATCAACAAGAATCCGAGAAGACAGGTCCTGCTGGGTTTCGTCTTCAGGCCGTGAGCTTCATGCTGTCCAGTGACATTTCAATGTGGCTGTCTACTCTTCGTCAAACCTAAGTCTGGAAACAGCCTACTCCGGGGCTTGGCTATTATTTATTTAGTGGTTTTGAGACAGGGTCTTACTGTGTAGCCTTGGCTGGCCTTGAACTCGTTTATGTGAATCAGACTAGCCTCCTCTGCCCCCTAATGGTGGGATTAAAGCTAAGCTTCCTTAGACTTAGACCAAGGCTTTTCAGTACCGAAGGGCTTGAGAGTTAAATGAAACACATTCAGTAAAGGCAGTGCGCTTTTGTTAGCCTGCCTTTGTAGGACGGGCCCTTATGATGGGTGAGGAGGGAATGGCACCTTTCTGCCCTAACACAACCATCATAGCCACAGGATGAAACTAATTCCACAGAAGGCAAATGGGGAGTGGAGCAGAAAAGGTTTTGTACCCCAGAGCCGGCTACTTGTGGATCATACAGTTACATAAACCACCAGATTCCCCTTGTTGTCCAAGGCAGAGGGACCCGGTTTCCTCTCCTTCATGTGTGACTATAACTGACACCGTAGACAGGATTCAGTGATTGATATGGTGAGCCAGATACTAATTAAGTCTGGATGACTTATACTTGATCCATTATAAACCAGCTTTATGCAGGAACATCATGCAACCATGAGAAATTGTCTGGGTATGGTGGCATACATGTTACCCCAGCACTACTAGTACTGAGACCGGAGGAGCATAAGTTCTAGGCCAGCCTGGGCTATATAGTAAGACCCCCATCTTAAACAAAGAAAGCTGGGCATATTGATACACGTCCAAAACTCAGGAGGCAGAGGCAGGATGATCACTGTGGGTTTGAGTCCTTCTTGCTCTGCACAATGTGTTTCAGGCTAGCCAAGGCTACATGGTGAGATCCTGTCAAAAAATAAAATAAAACCTCCCACTACCAGAGATTATGAGAAAAGATTTTCTTGGAAAGTGGAAACAGACTACCAATTTTTGGTATGAAAGTCTACAGAATTCAGAGGGTAAACACCCATTTTAACCAAGTGGGTTTTTTTTTTTTTTTTTTTTTTTTTTTTTTGGTGGTGGTGGTGTTCTGTTTGGTGTGTGTGTGTGTGTTTTGTTTGGTGGAGAATGGGAAGCTTGGAGAGACGAGCCTGTTCTTTTCAGTTATCTCAGGCCCAGTGACTCCTAATGTAAGACTCCAGGGAACCTTAGCTTACTGGGGACCCCCTGAGTGAACCACATGGAACCGGGATCGATGCAAAAAGCAAGTGGAATTTATTGTCCCAGTTTTTATTTATTGTTCCAGTTTATTGTTTATTGTTTTTTTTCTCAAGACAGGGTTTCTCTGTATAGTCCTGGCTGTCCTGGAACTCACTCTGTAGATCAGGCTGGCCTCGAACTCAGAAATCCGCCTGTCTCTGCCTCCCGAGTGCTGGGATTAAAGGCGTGCGCCACCACGCCCGGGTCCAGTTTATTGTTCCACTGAGGTCATCCCAGACCCGAAGAGATGGCGATCCCCAGCACCAGTTTGGTGAGTTTTTATATGGTTTCCAGGGGCAGAACTTAGCATCATCAACTAGGCACAATATGATTGGCGGAACAGTGCCCCCTATAAACTGGTCCTTAGGAAACGAGGTGACAAGGACTTCCCTTGTCTGGAGGTGAGCAACGGTCAGTCCTGCGGAATGTGTCCCCCAACTGAATGTCAATTTCTGCCCTGTGGTCTGAGAAATGCTAATTAGCCTCTTCCTTTTGTAGAGGCAGGTGTTTCACGACCTTCCCAAAGTTCCTATGTTGACCTTTTCACTATCAAAAGCCTGAGATGAACACCTCAACCTCAGGGAAAGCCTCAGGAAAGGAAGGGACCCCAAGATACTGGGTGAGGGCTGGGTCAGGAGCACTCATGGTAGGGAGCATAGTCAGCCAGCCTCATGCTCATCGAGTTGTCCTCAGTCTGGGTGGGAGACTGTACCCGGAGCCCGTTATCCTCAGTCTGGTGGGAGACTACCCGGAGCCCGTTATCCTCAGTCTGGTGGGAGACTGTACCCGGAGCCTTTGGGTTCTTGGGGTGGAAGGGAGCTAGTGGCTTGCTCACTCAGCAGCTTATTCAGCTCTTTGGATTTGAACTGTGGATGGGCAACAACTCTGTTGGGTTGAGTCCTTAGTCACCCATGATTGATGTGGCACTCAAAGGGACAAAAGCCTGGGGTCACAATGGGGCAAGAGGCCAGACACCTGCAGAACCCTCAGCGGGGTGTGTGTCCTGCTTGACCGACAGCTCCAAGTTCTGCTTCCTTTAACTGCAAACATTAGTTCTTCGGGAGCCTCCCGCTCTGGGATGCCTGCCTGTCCTGCTTAGCAGCTCTCAGGAGTAGGCAACGTTAGTGTGTGAAAAGAAGACTCTCTGCTGAGCAATTTGCATTTCCAGCTAGCTTTCAATAGCCAGCTTGTGAATGAGGTCTTTCTGTGTTTGTGAGCAGTCCAGGGAAGAGGAAAGCAAGCATCCGAGCTGCATCCCCAGCAGCTCCAAGCTGGGGAGGCAAGAAGCTGTCGCCTTTGCCAAGAGCAGTGGATGCTGGGATGTGTGAGTCACTTCTCCATGGAGGTTTCCAGGGAGCAGAGCTTTGAGAAGTAAACTCGCAGCCAAGGCCCAAGAAGGCCTCTTTTCCCAGCTTTGAGCCTCCTCAAGGAGCTTGCAGCATTGTAGAGAGGGCTGAGAGCCTTGGTGTGTGTGGCCTGGCTGCTCCCATTTGAATAGGATTCACCATCTCTTCCTAAGGCTTTTATCTACATCCCTTTTGCCTTAAGAGTCACCTGTGGGATTTATACATGCTGCCTTGAACAGATTCCCCAGCTCATCTTTGCTCTCAAGAGACAGCCTGAAGAAGGAAGACCTTACCGCCAAGTGTTCACCAGCAGCTTGGCCCCAGTACAAGAACCCATGGCAGGTCCTTGACCCACCACACACAGCACCCCTTGGAGACCACTGTGAGAAAGTGGAGGGCCTTAGGGTGTGTGTCTCTCCTTATTCATGACTCCTCAGGACACAGGATCTCCTTCTGTAGTTTGTGGTCGGCCTGTTGAAGTGAACCCTAGGAAGGACTAAGCCAAGCATCCGAGGGATCCCCAGTACTGCTGTCCTAGGCCTTGCTGCAGGTACGCCACGTGCATTTTGGGTCACAGGGCCGAGGAATCTACATGTGCCATCTTTGACCCCCCAGAATTCATTTCAAAGTCATTGGCATGGGTGCTGCTTAGTCTTATTACTGACACACAAACTAGAGTTATCTTAAAGGAGGGAACCTCGATTGAGCAAAAACGCCTTCAATAAGACCCAGTTGTAGGGCATTTTTCTTAGTGATTGATGGGGGACCCAGCCCTTTGTGGGTGGTGCCATCCCTGAGCTGGTGGTCCTGAGTTCTGTAAGAAAGCAGGCTGAGCAATGTTGGGGATTGGTTCTAATGCTTTGTCTTATTTCGGCTCCCCAAAGCCAGGCCGCGCATGTCTGCACCTGCTGAGTCGCCTCCCCAGCCTTCTATAATGCCAATTTTCGAGGATGCCACCTTCACAGCCCAGTGAAGAGTAGGGATTTCTCATCAGTGAACCGTGATAGAAAATTTTGAGAATACACAAAAACAGTATGGGGTATTATCTTAGTCCATTTGTGCTGCTATCTCAAAAATACTGCTAGCAGGTGTGCTGTGTTTTAAATTTATACTCATCACTTTGAGCCTTCCCTCCCAGGGCAGGCCATAATGTTAGAATTTCTTTTCCCTAAGGTAGGCTATAGAAACTCTAATCTTCTCCTACCCATCTTGCAGCTTGTCATAAAGATGTCCTGTGTCTACATGGGGCCACGGGAGTCTCCCCATTCCAGAGGGAACTAACTGCTCCATAGCCCGGAGGGTGATATACTACCCAGAGTCTGAGAAAAATCCAAAGAGGCCTTGCTGTGTCTGTCCTCCTCACCCTGATCCGGTCAGCACTGGATCAAACCCCTTTTGTCCAATCACATCTCTGCATCTCTGTGCTTCCATCATGCCTAGGCAACGAAATCTCCATAAAAATCCAAGACAAGGATGGGGCGGGCCTAGGTAGCTGACTGAGTGACAGTTCACCAAGGATGGTGCACTGGGAGAGGACAGGGAAGTTCCTTGCCCCACCCCCTCTGTAGATCGTTATAAGTTAATAAAGGTGTTCCCCTGGGTTCCTAGAACCATCTTAGTAAACCCAACTTTGAGGAGGGCCGGGAGAGTCCATGATTTATGCTAATGGGTCAGAGGCACAGGGCCTGGGTCTAGAACCTTTGGAATGGACGCAGTCTTGCCTTCTGAACTCTCAATAGGATCTGTCTCCAGGCAGGTCCTGTTAGAACTGGATTGGAGAGACCCAGAGGTGTTGACCACAGCAGCAGTGTTACTTTCTGTGGGGGAGAAGTCTCCCCTCCTCATGAGGTCACAGAAGTCTTGAGTGCTGTGAGGTAGGAGAGCAGAGGAGAAACTCTCTCTAGACTCTCTGGTCTCATGGAGCCCAGGCTGGTCTTGAATTTGCTATGTAGTGGAGGCTGATCTTGAATTTGTAATCCTCCTGCCTCTACCTAGAGAGTACTGGGTTTACAGGTGTGTGCCAAAACATTTGGTCTATGTCATGCTGATGGTTAAACCTGGGGCTTTGTGCATGCTCAGCAAATACTCTACCTAATGAGCTACATCCAGGCCCTCTGAGGTCTTTTGTTTTTGATTTAATATGGGAACTAAAATCATTCCATGAGGGTACTACCTCATGACCTAATCATGTTCCAAAGACTCCACCTTCTGATACTGACATATTGGGCACTGGCTAAGGTTTTAACATACAGATTTGGGGGGGTGGGATTGAAAAAATTCCTAATATGGAGGGAGAAATACTTTTTCATTTACCCGTGTTAGGTTTGTTGGCTGTTTCCTCCAAATTAGACCGACAAAGGGCAGATTAGCAAGAGAAAAACAAGTTATTAATGAGGCAGTGCCTGTGCACAGAGCAAATGACACAAAGGATGTACAGACATTCCCATAAACAGCAAGAATTTTGTAGGGAGGCTATAAAAGGTTTGAATGTGGATGGTGGCCGATTGTGGAAGGGCACTGATATGGTGACAAGGCAGACTTTGTGTGGGATGGTTTTCCTGTGTGCTGTCTTCAGGGACAAGACTGTTCACCCTTCCTGGGATGGCGTCACCTCATTGTAATAGCAGAGATTATGCTGTTCTCAGGTAGATCAGGGAGGGCGGAGACGAGCTTCAGTTTCTCAATGACTTTCTTCTTAGAAGAATCCTTACGCAGAGTGGCATAGTTGGGGTGCCATGCCATGAACCCCTAAGTAAAAACGACCCTCGTCAGGAACTGATTTTTTTTCCAGCTGGAATCCCCCCTTGACCATTTGTAAAGAAACAGCAGGTCCTTAGCCCCCACCCTTACCTTCCTGATTCTGTGCTAGATCCAACTTTTATGTTTCTGAGTAAAACACACTGAAGACAGATTCCTAGCTGGGTGTGGTGGCACACACCTGTAACCCTAGCACTCTGAAGGCTCTGGTAGGAGGATTGTGAGTTTAAGGCTAGCCTGGGCTATATAACAAATCCTTGTCTCAAAAAAATAAAAAAAATTTAAAAAAATAATAAGAAGAAAAGAGACAAGATAGTTTCTCTCTATCTATTTTGGTGACAAGTAAGATCCTTTGATGGAAACTGGATCTGTAAGGAAAAAATAAATGATAATTGACAGCATCATTAGCTTCATTAATCAATTCCTGTGACCTATCTCAGCAGCTTTCTACTCTATAGTCTTACCTGTGAGGGTTCAATGGCTAAACACTCTTTGCAAAAAAGTAAATTATTTTAGAATAATTTCAATTTCCTTCTATTTGACTCCTCCCTCCCTCCCTCCCTCCCCCCTCCCTCCCTCCCTTCCTTCCTT
>NC_034594.1:63446049-63450964 GCF_900095145.1 Mus pahari | reverse complement strand
CCTTCCTTCCTTCCTTCCTTCCTTCCTTCCTTCCTTCCTTCCTTCCTTCCTTCCTTTCTTTCTCTTCCTTTTCTTTTTCCTTCTCCTCCTGCTCCTCTTCCTTTTTCACTTGTCTCTTCCTTTCTTCTTGTTTGCTTCTTCAAAGTCAGCCACACTGCTTCAACTCAAGGCTATAGCACTATTTGTAAAGTCCTAGAGCATCTCCTGGGCTCAGCCATTGTCAGCACCTTCCATGTTAATTCCCCATTCCTTAGAGACCTGAGCAGCTGAGATGGAACCTCCCTCCCCCAGATGTTGGCTACGGTGTAGAGTTTGATCATATTCAATGTCCCAAAGGAATCTTTTGCTGTATCAGCTGAGGAAACATGCCATGGGGGAGGCTGGTTCTCCAAGATTTGGGAAAGAAAATTCTGGAAGCATCTTTCTCTAAGAGGAGGCAGCTTTTCTTTTCTGATGAAGGTTCATTTTGGACAGGGAGAGACACCTAGCTAGCTTTTTTCCTTTCATAGGGACTAAGGAGCCTCAAAGGTCACTGTACCCACAGAGCCCTTCTCTATCGTATATGCTTTAGAGTGGTAGTTCTCTGGAATTTACACCTACAAGGTGTATCTATGAACTTATACTACCATAGAACCTTCTAGAAACATTTTGCCCATGGCAGTGGGAACTTTGGACTGCCCCACACCACTTGACCTCCACCTCACTTCTTCCTGGTCAGCAGGATCCTCGTCTGGTTTGGATGCTATGTCAGATGGGAAAAAGCAGGCCTTTGAACATATTAAATATACCAGGCCACAAATAATGCAATGCTCTCATTAGGCTCCTATAAAAGGAAGGCCTGCTACCGCTGGGATACAGCAGCACCCACCAGCCTGCCATTGGACCATTTGGGTTCAGTAGACACAATGAACTCTTTATTCCATTCAGTCTCTGGGACTTCAACTCTTAATATCTCTCTTTGAATCCTCATGACCATCATCTTCTGAGAGAGCTTACTCTCCACTGAGATTCCAGGTCTAGACTAGACTAGAGATTTTCAGTTTGAATCCAGAGCCAGCATCTTCTCTGCCACCATGCTGACATGATAGCATGATAACATAATTAACAAATATCCCACCACTCCCAGCAAGTCCAGGAAGAGGGAAGACACGGCTCTTAAGTGCTGGTGGTGCCTCCTGGAGGTCAGGGTGGTTTAATATTTAATATTACTCCTCAAATGACCCTTGAATAGTCACCAGGCGCTCTAGGGGCGATGCTGTACTCGCACAGGGTTTGGATGCTTATATATTTCAAGCATCGATTCCCAGACCCGTGCTTGATTACAACTGTCCCCTGTCCACTCCCATGCATGGGCTGGGAGGACAGAAGGGGCGGGGCCAAAATGTCTCCCTTGGTTCTCACTCCCCACACCTCAACCATCACTTTTTAAGCATCCAAAACCATTTGAAGACCTAGCTGTTGGGATGCCTGCGAGTGCTCTTGGTGACCACCTTTTCCCAGTCCCCTTCCTGACTGAGCCATTGGCTCTTTGAATAATAACTTTTGGCTGCAGGTGACCAACAGCTCCCTCCTCCTCCAGGGACTTGCCCTCAGCTCGAGGAGAATGGCTTTTTACACAAAGAACCCAAATTTCCTCCCTACACCCACATAGCCACATACTGACCAACTGACACAGGGAAATGAAAGGGAAGCCCCGAGTCTCCTGAGGAAGAGCAGCTGCCGTACAGATAGCATTCTGGGACTCCACAGGGCTGAAGCCTTCCCTTCTTCCTTTCACTCTTGCCTCCCACCCAGCCCTGCTTTGTCCTCAGAGCACTCCCTCCAGGTATCTGGTGCACCCAGGCCTTGTTTGGGTCTCCGCTTCTGGGTTCAGGTGAGACAGGAGTGGTGACTGAAGACATCTTCGTATGCAGAGATGATGTAATATAAATGAGCAGTGGCAGAGATCACACACATTCCAAAGAAGCATGCACAGCATGACCTTGGTACAGGCTGCAGAACGCTGGCGTGAGTGGAAATTGGGGATACAGCAGTGGGGCTTATCGGAGATGAGGACTCATCTCTACCCCTTCCCTCCCCTACTTCTTCCCATCTAGGACTAGGGAAGCCATAGCAGGTCAGGGGACAGGGCTGTAGGAAGGGCCTTTGTCCTGATGGTTCTACTCAAAGGTCTCCAGAGAGGCTTGAAAGAGTCCTGAGGCAGGAATGACCAGGAACCTTCCCTGACAGGCTGAAGGCCTCGAGGCCTCGTCCACCTTGAGATAGTCTTCTCTAGCTAGAGAAAAGAGGCAAGGTGATCTTCCTACCTGCTGGACCGTGGGCCTGGGGTCCAGTTCACAAGGATTCAGCCATGAAGTAGGCAACTCCCAAGGCCCCCAGAGCCACAGCAACAGTCCCGAGAGCTTGAAGCACGAGAGTTACGGGGAGCGCAGTACTTTCTTGACGGTTTTCTACAAAGCAAAGCAGAAAGGGTGTGGGGGTTGGGGAGAAAAGGCTTCAGTGTCTGTGTCCTGGAATGTCTCATGAGACAGTGAAACTTAGAGTCTCCTCCTGATCATTCTCCCAAAGGGACACATTGCTCTCACCTCTCTCCACAGAACTTCCTATAAGACCCCTGCGACCCGTGGCTGATGCCCAGAGGGGCAACAGGGTACGAGGGTGGTCCAGACCACGATGTGCCAGGTCTTGTACCAGACACCTTCCACTCACCTCCTCTTTAAGCTTCACAACAACCCTCTGAGGCATTTTAGAGATTTTTCAGATATCAGGAAATGGCATATTAATTGCAGTCTCTACAAAGACTGGGACAGCAAGCGAGCGAACCAGCATAAGTCAGGAAGCCATTCAGAAAATGTGGTATCTAGTCTGATAAAAAGCCAACTAAAGGAGGGATTCTTGTCTCCATGGATGCCTATTAGAAGTCCTCTGAGAAGGTAAAGACTGCAGAAGCAGGGGCTCACATGGGAAAATACTCTTATCCTGGCCATGGGGTTCTACGCCTCTTTCTCTTGCACTCCTAACTCTGAACCGTATTTTGGCTTTTCCTATAGCCTAGAACACCCCTTCTTTCCATCCTAAGCCAGAGAGGGATCCAAGGATACTTTTGGAGTTGGCTCACACACTGGGTACACAATGCTGTGGACCCTGGTATGGTACTGCTGTCTTACTCTGAAACTCCCAGAAGCCCTCCTGTCCCACACTACCTGCTTTGTGCACAGGCTTATAAATGCATGGGTCTTAGCTAGCTTCACAGGCTGAACACACTGGAAGGTGCAGATCTCCTTTAGGTGTTCCTCATACCACCTAGCATCTTCCCAGAGTAGGATTTAATTTTTCACCCAGGGGAACACACAGCACCATCTGGCAGCAGATGAATGGACAGACATACTGTGTGGGTGAGTGGTGGGCAGACTCTTCCTGGCTGGGACTCAATAGATGGTATCTCTGACTCTAGGTATGCTCTGTTCCCCAAATCAGCTCTGTATCTGTGTGGGTATTATTATTATTATTATTATTATTCAAGAGGAGGAGCTGGAAAGGGTAAGAGAGCAGGATGGGATGGTGGGCTGTGCTCCTGATGTAGCGATATGAGATCCCCAAGGGGTTTTTGTGAAGTCCTGAGTGTAAGCAGGATGGCTCATTTGGGTAGAGGCCCCTCTCCTGGCCCCAACACATGACCCAGAAAGTCCTGCAACAGTGAGGACATTTTCAGTCTGTTCTTAACATGGACAGAACCCTTTTCATGGGTGCCAGTGGGCAGATGACATATGACATTTCTCTGGAGGCATTGTGGAAGAGGAACAGTAGGACCGAGACTGGGTGATGTCACTGTCATGATGAAGGAAGGAGTTGCCGCTAATAAACTGGTCTGGAAAACATGGCCCCTGTGAGGATGCCTGGTAAAAGCATGGCATATTCTGAGGGGGGCAGATTTTGCTATTATTGGCAGAAGGGACCTATAAGTTACGCGATCAGGTTTATCATTGAGTTCCAGGGATAATTAACATGCCATTTAATAAATAGACACTCCCTGTGTATGGTATGGGTCAAAAAAAAAAAAAAGTGAATGGCTCACCCATGTGTAATCACACAGCTCTGGAGTTTACAATGGCCTAGGTGGGAGGGTGCTGTCAGCAGAGATGGCGGTTTCATAGAGAAAGGAACACAAAGAGCCGGCCCACCAAACCAGAGACATTGTTATTTAGAAGGAAAGGCTTTGCTTTTGAAAAGCCTATGATGTTTGGAGGAAGTTACACACAGTTGCCAACAAGATCTGAGGACAGAGCCTGGCCCTGGGAACTCTACACCCAAGGCTTTAGCCCTCCCATTCACGCGGGAACCTGTAGAAGGTGAGAAGGTTTGGGAATCCTCTCCCTGGCATGGATGACCAGTCCCGAGGTAGAAGGACATCAAAGATTCGGCTATGGCAAAGCCCCAGACGACGCCAGCAAGCGGAGCTGCCCGGGCAGGCTGCACAGGAGCAGGAGCGTGGGGCCACATAGGTCAGAGGCACTGCTGGACAGAGAAGGAGAGAGATGAGGACTGCACCTGGTTCTTGGGAGTGGCGCACAGTCTCTAGGACAGTTCTGGAAGTCCTGTTATGGGCGTTGGTAAAGGCTAAGAGGTGGATCCTAGCAGGTGCTGTAGGGCACCAGTGGAATATCTTTGCAGGTTGTATCTTGCCTTGGGCCCTTCATGTAACCCCTCTCTCCACTTCCTAGCAGATCCACTGTGAGCCACACCTTGCCATTCGTCCTAACTAGTTTTGTGTCAACTTGACACAGCTGGAGTTATCACAGAGAAAGGAGCTTTAATTGAGGAAATGCCTCCAGGAGATCCAGCTGTAAGGTATTTTCTCAATTAGTGATCAAGGGGGAAAGGCCCCTTGTGGGTGGGACCATCCCTGGGCTGGTAG
>NC_034594.1:63427292-63444984 GCF_900095145.1 Mus pahari | reverse complement strand
ATGGCATATATATATATATATATATATATATATATATATATATATATATATATTTACAATTTTGGTTTGTTTTATACATTGAGCAGATCCTTTTCTAGTATCTTCTGTGGGAAGGGATTGACAAACAGAAATATAGGATGCCTATTTGGAACGGATACTAAAAATTATAACATTATTTGTGGCTTATCTGAAGTTAGGAGTTAGTCAGGAGTCCTATATTTTGATCTAGCCATCCTCTCTGTGGTCCAAGGTCAGATCTCTTGGGGGTAACATGGAAAAACAAAACAAAACAAAACTCCTATCTTCCATCTGACAAACAGAAGCCCCCCAATTCTCTCAAAGGCTGTACCACAGTCATCCTTCCTCCCCATCACCCTGTACTATCTTCTTTGGAGTGGTCTGGTCTCTCGTGAGAATAACCAGCAAAAAGTAGCCAGAAGGCATATCGCTGCTTCCTTTCTTTTAGTCTATATTTGCTTTTAATTTCTGAATGGATGCTAACTGACTCCTAATGAGAGGGTCTCCCCCATGGAGCCGTAAAAATGTTAGTAAGTATCCATGGCTGTTTGCAGCGAGACCTGAGATGCGACAGAAGGACAAAGCCTAGGGATTCTACTCTGTCGTAAAAATCATCCCCTCCACAGCTCATAAACTTGGCCCCAGGCAGCGTGCTGAGACTATACACCACCACCGGACAAGAGCCCACCTTTGGTGGCTCTGGGATTCTATCAGCAAGAAGGCTAAAACTGCCTTAAAGCAGGAAGTCTGCCCACCTGCTTTCCTGCATGGAAGAATTGGTTTAGGTTCCATGGGTACCAGGCACGGAGACGAGGCACGTTTCTCTGGAGGCGGGAGAGGCTGTGGTGGTTTAGGCTCAGGGTTAACTTGGTGCGGTGGGGTGGAGTCCTGGCAAGTCTGTGGCTTAGATGGTGGCGAGGCGGGCTCTGGACATGATGGTGGGGTTTCTGAGCTGGGCTGCTGTGAGGAGTCGGAGCTAGTCTGCGGTGAAATGGAATTCCTTCGGCGCCTGGAATCAGACTTTTTCTTTTTGACCTTCTTCATGGTGATCCTTCTAGAGTAACACCGTGGAGCTACATGGAGCTGTGATTTCCTGGCTCCCTCCCTAGGGAGGTAGTCTCCCCTGTGGGTATGTCTCTGATCTTTGACCACAGCAAGGTCCCACAGACAAGAGTCACCCATACCTCCTGTGAGGTCACAAAAGCCAGGCTGGCCCCTGTGGCTAGCTAGGGCTCTGGCACGGGTTTCCTCTCCCAGGGCTCCCGGCAGGGGGCAGCAGCTGCCTTGTTCCATGGTCTGATTAAGACAATCTCTGGGCCTATGAGAACTGGATCCATGATTCTGTGACCAGAGCCTCAGGCACCTTTCGGCTGCACGTTCCTGGGTCCTTGAGAGCTACCTTTTATTTGAAGACATCCTGAATAGGATTGTCAGCTCCGTTGCTGGTTTCTACGTGTCTATCCCCAAATACAAACATTATGGTTACCTTTTAGGGGACTTTCCTGAAGATTTGACTACTTCTTCTTCTTCTTCTTCTTCTTCTTCTTCTTCTTCTTCTTCTTCTTCTTCTTCTTCTTCTTCTTCTTCTTCTTCTTCTTCTTCTTCTTATCATTATTATTATTATTATCATTATTATTATTATTTTCTTTATTTACATTTCACATGCTATGCCGAATGTCCCCTACACCCTCCCCCTGCCCTGCTACCCACCCACTCATTCNCTTCTTCTTCTTCTTCTTCTTCTTCTTCTTCTTCTTCTTCTTCTTCTTCTTCTTCTTCTTCTTCTTTTCTTCTTTTTTAGCATTTTACCTCCCACAACCCACTGCCTTCTGTCATCTGTGAATATATGTGAACACGAGTGCTTGCTTGTATGAGTGTGTGTGTATGTCTAAACTTTTATAAGAATCCTTGAATTTGGCTAAGAATTCTACCTTAAGCCAGTTCTCAAACAAACGGAAAATTTCTCAAATTCATTACATTGGTGAGACAGACTTATTACCTCCCAAAACACTGGTTAGGTCAAACAGACTATGAATCTCTTAACAATTTAACTTCCATTTTAGGGCGGAAGAGTGAAAAATGTTTTTGAAAAGATAGCCTGTCACACATCACAATAGAAAAGTGTGTTCCCAGAAAGAGAGAGAACTTCCTCCATGAAGTAGGTAAGCTGTGTGGGTAAGTACACCTGTCCTACTAAGACACCGAAGCCGGGGAAGGGGTGAGGATGCGGTAAGGAGGGTGGAGGGAGAGCGAGTGAGCCAGAAAGGTCCTAGACCAGCTACACACAAAGGCTAGACCAGATGTCAACAGTGAAGTGAGAGAATCTATTTTCAGGCTTCTAGAGCCAGCAAAGACTCTGTCGACTATTATTATTACTACTACTATTATTATTACTACTATTATTATTCCAAAAAGGATATTGATGTTCAGAGAAGTTCAGTTATGTAAGAACCTCCCAAACTAAATCCCCACCTCTAGTTGATTGGTGACACACTCAAGATTAAGTTCCAATTACGTGTTCTTTTTCTTTATGACCCCAGTAGGCAATGGGGAATCAGATTATACAGACTTTGAAATAAAAGAATTGGAAAAAAATTAAGTTTCTTGCATGAGAAGATTGGAGAGCGATACGGATTGGGAGTGCAGCTCAGATCAGTAGCATGGCTCAGGCTGTGTCTGGTTGGTTTGGAGTAAGGCGGTTCAGTGGGTAGGTGAATCTACAAGAAGCTGGCAGTTTCCTGAGGTCAAAGATCTATGGACCATTTGAAGGGGTGACATTCAGAATCAGGCTGGAACCTTTTCAGTGACTGCTAGACTTTGACTGAGGAGAGTAACCTGATTGACACTGTGGGCTAGATAATATCTTTCGGAGGAGGTTGTTCTGTGTGTTATAGGAAGCTCTGCAGCCTCTCTGGCCTTGACTGGCCAGCACCTCACCAGTGCAAGTAAAACAATATCTCCAGATGTGGCTAAATATGCCCAGAGCTTGGAGAAGATATTAACATTGTTCCTGGTTGAAAACAACCGGTTTAAACGAGTCTGATGGGGCAGGAACATAATTGGGTAGAACTTCCTAATAGCCATGAGATAGCTATTCCATTTCACCTTAAAGGGATACCACAGGGTATGGGGCACACAGGCTTGTGTTCCTGGGAGATAGAGGACAGAATACAGGTTGAGGAAATATTTGTACCATTAAGGAGAAATGGTTCAGAAGCGGGGAGAAGTCCTCATGAGAGTTCCCTGCCAAGAACTGGCTCCTCTACATCACAGTCACAGTGTACTTAGCTTAGGCTTATGTCTAGCTTTGCCTTAGCTTTCATTCCCCTTGCCCCAGATCTGGGCAAGGGGAGCCAGCAGGCTCCAGAGTCGATAGTGAAAGGGGAAGGATGGAACACTTCAGAAGACTCTAAGCAGAACTTTGCTTACTAAGAGGTTGTTGTCAAAGACAGGCTAGGATTTTTGTAGTCCCCAGGGAGAGTCCCAGTTGGAATGGGCCCATCGGTGGGGACTTTTTAAACCAGGAGCCATGGCGTGTGGTAGTGAGTTTAAAGGTTGGAGGTTAGGTAGTGGGGATAGGGTGTGATAAAACCATGCCCCATCAACAACAGTCCCTAAGGTTCTGGCCTTTGAGGGTATTCTGCACACTAGAGTGAGCATGTTACCATCCATCCCAAAGTTAGCCTTTACGTGCTGAGTCCGGCACCAAGCAGTCTTTCATCCTTGCATGTCATGTGGTAGGCTATGGCCACTAGCGGAAAGGATGGCAGAGCCTCTGTAATGGAGCATCAAGGCGCCTGTGCTCAGAACACTTTTCCGGTTCCTATGCTGTACCAGGAAGGGGCTTCTGGAAACAAAGTGCCCGAAGCCCATGTTAAGAAAATACTGCTCAGTGACTCTAGGCTACACATTAACCCTCCGGGGTCACAAGTTTACTAGGGGCTTTGAGTAAAAAACACAGTGGTAAAAGCTAGTTGACTCTCTTGAAGTCCCAACCTTAGAGAGCTGCTGTGAAGACTGGAGGTGAAGAGCCCTTAGCACAGTGACTGGCTCACCATAGGCTGCTTTTATTGTCATTTTTATCCCCTGGAGGAGTAACAGACTAGGGAGCCCGCTAAGGAACCTGGAAATGGTGTTAGTGCATTTGGAGAAGATGGGCTATTACAGGTCCTGCAACACCCCCCAGGACGTTTTAAAAGCATGATTTCTCTCCTACACTGTGGGAAGGGCAGATAGCCGGGAGAGGTAACCCTCTGGGTTAACTCGAACACTTTCAGATTGTCCCAGCTCACACATCTTGGGGAAAGGACGCTGGTTCATTACCATTCAGATCGTACCCCAAACGTCTGGAGGCACCAACACAGGGGCTCTGAGGTCAGGGATTTGCCCACTTCTCAGGGGAAACAACAGTCCCAGTCTCCACCCTCGGGCCCCTCACCATCCGTTTGGGTCTGGCGATTCACTAGGTGGACCATGTGCGCTTGGTTGTCAGCGCGCTGGACGTCCAGGACACCCTGGGGGCGGCTGGGACAGAACACTGCTGTGTGCACCTCGACCCCCGGGTTGCCTGAAGAGAAGACACTGTATAGCAGGTCCCCCAGACGGCGGCGCGACTCGTCCTCCTCATCCGGCCGCGGCTGCACCAGGATCCCGACGAGCGCGGCTGGCGGACGACGCTCCTGGACCCGTACCTGCTGCAGGAGTAGCTGAAGTCGCGGCAGCTGCGTGTCCAGCGCCGACGCGTGGCACAGCACCAGGAGCAGCTGCTTGCCAGGCTCCGAGCTTAGCTCGGCGATCTCAGCGGCTTCCGAGCCGGGGTTCCCTTGTGGAGCCCAAGACTCCTCGCAATCAAGCAAGTCGTCCTCCTTGAGACGCGAGAGCTGCGGCATCTTTGCTCGCCGCTTGGCAGCCGGGGCTTCGGGGTTGTCCGCCAAGCTGTCGCCAGTGCGCTTGAGTCGCCGCCTGGCACTGCGGCACCTACTTTGGCAGTCTGTTGCTTGGGTGTTGGGCAGAGTCGTGTAGCTTTCATCCGGCTTGAAAAACTCTCTTATTAACAGCACCTGACCGCGGCCTGAGACGGACTGACTTGGGGTCTCCGGCTGCTCCTTGATCTTTTCCTTCTTCGGGGCTCTTGAGGGCTGCACCCCAGGCCTCTGTTCCATGTCGGTCCGGCTCCCTTGTCCCAATGGCCTGGGACCCCTGTTAGCCAAAGGAAAGACTGTCTTTCCCTGGAGCATGTCACAATACCCCTTGGCCTTACAGCCTTCTGCCTCAAGCAGCCAAGGGCCTCTACCTTACTGTTCCTTGGGAATCTTCCAACACAGGAAATTGATGTTGAATGCTGGAATAACATCTGGCCCTTCCCCCCCTCTCTCCTCCCCCTCCCCCCCCACTTCATTATTTATTTATTTATTTATTTACTTTCGAGGCTGTACTGGAACTCAGGCTGGCCTCGAACTCAGAAATCCTCCTGCTTCTGCCTCCCAAGTGCTGGGATTAAAGGTGTGCGCCACCACTGCCCAGCCCCCTCCCCCTCTTAAAAGGCACATCTTTCCAGACTATACATGGACCTCTTATATTAAAGCCTCGAAGGAAAAAAAAACATTTTAAAAACAGTAGACCAGATGTGATCTGCACACTGGGATTCTGAGAGTTGGATAATTCACTCCTTTCACTAATTTGCTTTTTAAAATGAGTTTTGTAGCCTGGATGGTGGTGGTGCACACCTTTAATCTCAACACTCAGAAGGCAGAGGCAGGCAGATCTCTGTCAGTTCGAGGCCAGCCTGGTCTACAGAATGAGTTCCAGGACAGCCAGGGCTACAAAGAGAAACCCTGTCTCAAAAAACAAAACAAACAGAAACAAACAAGAGCCTTGAAAATGTCTAAGTTATTTTTTAATATGAAAATAACAAACATGAAGGCAAGCTGTAAGCCAGAAGCCCCTGAGCTGAACTCCCACTAAAAAGTTCAAAGTCACGGGAAGTCCAGGCAAAGCCAGAATGGCCCGTCTTGGCAGAACCAGTTGGACAGTGATGATGTCTGTTCAATCCTGGTTTTCAGCCTTTGTCCAGAAACTCAGCCACCTCCATCCAGTCCTGAGGGAGAGGGAGACAGGGCTTACCATGGGCAGAAAGCAGGAAGCCTTGCTTAGGGCTTTACCTCTGCTTTCTTGTCCAACTTGTATGAAAATGTCCTAAATTGGGGAGTAGAAAGGAACAGAGGTCTCAGATGCTCCAGATGTGAACTCTGTCACCTCCACAGCTGTTCATCAGGTCAATTGGAGCTGTCAGAGGTACTTGTACAGGAACTGGAAAAGGCCGGTCATGGGCACCCTCTTCTTCATCAGCCCATGGCACACTGAAAGCACAGTGTGACAAGAGAGGCAGAGAGGTGGCAGGCCTCCCAGACCCTGCCAGACCTTTGTGAGGTGGATGGATCATCAGTAGACAGTCAACTGGTCCATAGGGTTCTCAGGGCCTACCTAATCATCAGTAGACAGTCAACTGGTCCATAGGGTTCTCAGGGCCTACCTAATCATCAGTAGACAGTCAACTGGTCCATAGGGTTCTCAGGGCCTACCTGTCCTTTTGAGGGGAGAGGGAGATTTGCAAGAAGCAACATGAAAGGCATGTGTCAGCTGGTATTAAATAATGAATGTTGGGCTGAATGGCTAGACCCTTTAAACTCCTTGTTGCATTTAAGCTGATGTAGCGGAGAGATCCAAAGACACATGGCTTGGCTTAGAAAAGGTAGTGCTTTGTTTTCTCTGTCGGTGATTGGGGCTCTTTCCTGCCTCCAGGGGCTGCTGGTCCAGGGATCCCTAGCTCCTGGCTGGCAAGAAGATGAGAAAGAAGGGAGAGGAAGGTAGTCTTTCTGGCTCACATCGTGGAAAGTGGACAAATCATTTCCATTCATTTTCCCTGGACAACCCAGGCTGGGAAATAGCCTCCTCCTGGCTGGCTGGACACCAATTCCATCCTTGGTGGTTTTTCTCATCTCCTGGGAGGAGTGAGCAAAAATCCAAGGACATTTGACAAGCTCTTGTGATTCTAAAAGTTGCCCTAGTAATGTGGGGTCTTCCTGTGTGCTGGTCATTAGAAGGTTTTTTTTTGTCTTTGCAGGGCATGACTGCAGAGATCATCACCTTTTCTTTTCTTTTCTTTTCTTTTCTTTTCTTTCTTTCTTTCTTTCTTTCTTTCTTTCTTTTTTTTTTTTTTGAGACAGGGTTTCTCTGTGTAGCCCTGGCTGTCCTGGAACTCACCAGGCTGGCCTCGAACTCAGAAATCTACCTGCCTCTGCCTCCCGAGTGCTGGTATTAAAGTCATGCGCCACCATGCCTGGCCTGATCATCACCTTTTCAAGTTACAGCAGCAGGAGCAGAAGGCTCAGGGAGGTAAATGGTCTCCATTCACTGAGTGAGTGGTAGGTCTGGGGTTTGGATGCAGGCAGGAGTAGCTGACAATGCCCCCTTCTAAGCAACAGGTACCGTGGCTCCTTGAGACAGAAATGGGGTTGACCCCATGTACACAGGTTTCTGGAGGTCAATACTGATGAAGGCCGAGGGCACTGGCAGAAGGAGGGGTCTTTGGGTGGCAAAGCCTTTTGGGCCTCATTTCTGAGGTCACAGTAAAGGGTCATTAAAAAAAAAACACAAAAGAATGGGGGGAACTTTTTTTACTGCATTAAGTTTTATAAAAGTAATGATTTCTAGGTTTTAGAAAGTCAATGAAGTCCTGCTTTGATTAAAAAGTTGAATTAAAGCCGGGCGGTGGTGGAGCACACCTTTAATCCCAGCACTCAGGAGGCAGAGGCAGGCGGATTTCTGAGTTTGAGGCCACCCTGGTCTACAAAGTGAGTTCCAGGACAGCCAGGGCTACACAGAGAAACCCTGTCTCAAAACAAAACAAAACAAAACAAACAAACAAACAAAAAGTTGAATTAAGATAATTCATAAGCAGAGGAGTGAGAGTCCTTGATTATATTTGAGACACCTTGTCAGGTATAATCAAATATAATATTGACATCCCACATGACATTTAACCTGAGAAAGAACTGTCTTTAACTAAAAGCATTTATATTTATGTGTATGTGCACGGTGCATGCAGCACCTGTGGAATCTAGAAGAGGGCACTGGACCTCCTGGAACTAGGGCTATAGGTGGCTGTGAGCTACAGAGTGAGGGTTGGAAGTTGAACCTGGGTCCTCTGCAAGAGCAGCTACCACCCTGAACTGCTGAACCATCTCTCTGCCCCGGAAAAAAGATCTTCTTGATAGAAATGATACTTTTGGGTAATGTTACAGTTAATTTTTATTATTTCTGAATTATTTCAAATAACAAAAAATATAAGACAAAAAACATTGTGGTTTATGTTTTTTTTTTTTGCTGGGATCAGTAATCTTGGGGGATGTCACCTGCTCGTATGGCGAGGACACTCTTGCAGTCCCACGGAGAGGCAAGAGTGAAGCCTTCCCTACCAGCAAATGTTAAAGGCACCATCTTGGAAGTGTCCATCTTTAGTCAAACTTAGATGACTTCATATATATCTTGTCTGCAACTTTGGGAAAGACATCAACTAAAACCACACACCTGACTCCCAGTTTAGCCCATTAAGTTCTCAGGTAAATTCTGAGTAATAAATAATACAGTTATTGTCTATTCCTGATCTACACTTTCTGAAGGAGCTCCATTTTATAAACATCCAGCCTGCCGAGGTTCCGTCATTGCCCTAGCTCTGGGATAGGCAGCCTGCTGGCCCCTCGCAGATGCTCCCTTCTAACCTATGATGAACGTATTAGGTTACCCAAGGCAAGGAAGGGGATGAGAGGTTACACATGGTTTTAAAACAAGTTATTTTCAATTTCCCCAGGTGGGTCTATTCTAACCCCAAAGATCCTCAAAAGAGAGGTAGAGGAAATAAAGTCAGAACGTTGGCTTTGAAGGTCAAATGGAGCCTTTGAAGGTCAGGTCTTAGAGGATGGAGAGGTGAAGAAACAGACTCCACCTCTAAAAGGGACTGCAGCTCAGAACTGGAAAGTGGAAAGGATGTACTGGTTTAAGCCAGTGAGGTTGTGATGTATTATAAGATGAGATGATCAAATCATATAACCAGGAAATGGCAAAGCAAGGAACCAAGTTCAGTATGTCTGACCCAAAGCCATCTTTCTACAGAGACCCCAAACCCTCACTTTTCCACCCTGACTCCATCCCTGAACCTCAGCCATGGTAGACTCTTACCTTTCCTGGGGTATAGGCTTTTGGTTTTTGTTTTTTTTTTTTTAAGATTTATTTATTATTATATCAAAGCACACTGTAGCCGTCTTCAGATGCACCAGAAGAGGGCGTCAGATCTCATTACNGATGGTTGTGAGCCACCATGTGGTTGCTGGGATTTGAACTCAGGACCTTCGGAGGAGCAGTCGGTGCTCTTAACCTCTGAGCCATCTCTCCAGCTCCCTTTTTTTTTTTTTTTTAGATTTATTTATTTATTTATTTATTTATTTATTTATTTATTTATTTATTTAATGTATGTGAGTACACTGTCACTGTCTTCACACTAGAAGAGGGTATCAGATCCCCATTAGAGATGGTTGTGAACCACCATGTAGTTTCTGGGAATTAAACTCAGGACCTCTGGAAGAGCAGTCAGTGCTCTTAACCACTGAACCGTCTCTCCAGCCCCTGGGGTATAGTTTTTATCATGAAGTTTTTGAATGTTTGTCCTGTACAAGCGATATGAACATATCCTATAAAAATGGGACAGAGATGCTAATGGACATGAGAAGTTTTCTGATCATGTGGAGGTTGTCATCTAGTGGGAGAAGACAGACTGGACCCCACAAAGATCGCCGTGGTTACTATTACCCTGTGTCACAATCGAAGCTTGACTGAGCAGTTCCAGGCAACGTACAAGACAACAGAACCGAAGGCTGGGATTAGACCCACAGTTGGAGGAAAGTCCCACCTCTCCTTATTTGTGTTACAACAATTGTGTCCTCAAAAGAGCCACAGCCAGGGAAGGAACAGAAAGGACTCTTGGGTTGGGAATAAAAGAACTTGAAAGACTAGTCATCTCCAGGTAGCTGAAAGTTCAGGTCATTAAAGAAAACACTGGGTACAAGGAGAGATGGTTATGGCAGGCCGTTAAGTAGGGAAATTAAGATGCTGCTCAGTTTGCCTTATGAGTAAGTACTACCCTTTTATTTAGTAAAAACCTCCATCAGGAAAGGGAAAACTATGTTAAGGTATGGAGTGGCCAGACTTAGCAAATGAACACCCAAAAAGGCACTTATACTTGAATTTTAGATCATTTATAAAATAATTGCCCCATGCGATTTTCTTTTATGGCTCTTAAATTCAAATTTAACTGTATGCCCTGAATTTTTTTTTAAGATTTATTTACTATATGTAAGTACACTATAGCTGTCTTCAGACACTCCAGAAGAGGGCGTCAGATCTTGTTACAGATGGTTATACACCACCATGTGGTTGCTGGGATTTGAACTCTGGACCTTTGGATGAGCAGTCGGGTGCTCTTACCCAAAGCCATCTCACCAGCCCATGCCCTGAATTTTTATTTGACAAAATTGATATGGGATTTTCTTTGTGTTTTGAAAAAAAATGTGTATGGTATTATAATTTTTATAATATGTAATATACATAATACAGAAATTGTACATGTTTCTCGACTCACATGAAGCTCATTTCTTTTGAAAAGGGAAAAAGGGGACCTCAAATTCTAAGGAGGAATCAGATGGGGAAACCAAAAGACCGCTACCACTAGGGGGCACTGCATGGCTGCAGGTTAGAAGACCAGAGGCATGGTCGCCCGCTCTTTGATCTAGGTTTGCCCTGGGGAGCCCCTAGGGGCGGGACCGGTGCAGGAAGAGTTGTGTGCAAACTTTGCAACTTGGAACTCTCTTCAAAGTTTATTCTCTGCTTTTGTCTTCAAAGCCTCAGGACCGTTTTTTTGTTAGAGGAGTGCGTGGGGTTGGAAAAGAGGGGTCAGTCCATTGCCTGGGGGGGGGGGGTTGTCTCTCTTTTCCTTTTCATTCCTCCTGGGGACGCAGTCCCAGTCCTGGAGCCCTCAACTCTCAGCTGACTCCAAAGGGATGGCGATTCTTGCCCTCAGGGAAGATAGGAGGGAGACAAGATAGAGAGCACAGAGTAGGTGTGAAGGGACAGTCTCCTATAACACTTGAGTTTGTGCCCTTGCCTTGTGTGTCCTGAGTAAGAGCTGTTCAGCGAATATGTTTAATTCATCTGACACTTGGAGGCCCCTAGTGAGTTGCGGCCTCATCTGGGGCTTAGCAGCGGGTGGAGTTTAAAAAGCAGGCCAATGTTGCGGTTTCCAAAGCTGCTGAATTCTATTAGAAAGGAAGGCAAGGTACCCACTTCACAGCTATTATCCATCTTTCTTGGGGCAGTGCCGCCTGCCGAAGGGAGTGGCCAGGTGCTGGTGGGGAGATCCGTTCCTACCTCCAGGCACAGACTACAACCCTGGGCTCCTTTGAGGGAGGGGTTGTGAGGGTTTCAGGAGATGTGGTTGGAGGTGCCTGAGGAGCTGGGAGGATGGGAGGTGGAGAGATTATGATATAGATCCAGGAATCCTCAGAATGAAAGAATCTATGGATGGGAGAACAATTGCCCAGGAAGGAAGAGCTGTGTTTTGGGGACCCTTTAATCAGTCAGGGAAGAGTCTCAGCCTGGAAGACCAGAAAACAGAGAGGACAAACAGGTGATTTAGCTCAGTGTTAATTTTTCACCATAATTCCTTTTGTGGAAAGGGATCAGGTGATCTCTGAATGAATCCCTTGGAGTAGTAAGACCACAGGTGTGGACATCATTTCCTGTCCCTTTTCTTCACCTGGTGACTTGAACCCAGCACCTGCCCTGCTCTGTGGCCCACACAGTTGTAAAGGGCTCATCCACAAATGCTGTGAATTCCTCCCCACAATATAGGGAAGCTACACAGTCTTGGCGTGGAGGAGAAAGAAAGATCTCTTTAGCACGTTTCTCCTTGCTATTTCCCATCCATACCTCAAACTAGACCTGCCCAGGGTGCGGGAACCCCGCTTGCAGTGTGCGGGGGCTAGATGGTTGTTCTCTGAACCATGGAGGAGCCAGCTCCCTTGCTTTACACTTTAAATCTTACAGGATGACTGGGACCACAGACATTTTAGCTTCCGGTACTGATTTTTGTGGCTCTCACTCCCCGACTCCTAGGCATCATGGACAGAACAGGCCCAAATCTGGTATACAAAAGTCATCCCGTGGCCCGCTCAGGAATCATTTCGAAAGGATCATTTGCCTAAGACTCGAGCAGGTTGGACAAGCAAAACCAATGCCCCCCCCCCCCGAAGCTGTAAGTTCCACGAAAGGCGGGCCATTTGGGTTCTGGGTTAATGAGCAAAGTACTTTAGTGCAGGAGACGTGGGAACAGCCATCGAAGAGAGGACCATTTGCATAGATGGAGTCCACCAGCATTTCCCAGAATGCTTTGTGTTTTCCTCAGTGGTGAGAACTTGTGGCAGGGCTGGGTTTCTCAGTGTAGTCCCAGAATGAATGGTCCTTGCCACACGGTACCATCACCAAGTCAGAAAGCCAGCAAGCTTAACCACCGCCTCCCATGCTCGGTGGTTTGATAGCGCAGTCTCATGTCCAAATTATAATTCTTGGGAAGGTGGCCTTATTTGGAAACAGGGTCTGTGCAAATATCAAAAAAAGCCTCGAGAGGAAATGATTGGTGGGACCACCATCTGGATGAACCCCCCAATCCAAAGAGATGTGTCCTTCTCAGAGAGGTTCAGAGGAGGGAGGGACACAGAGGGAGAGATGTAGGCAAAGACAGATTAGATCGTTACAGTCACAAGCCAAGGTCACTGGAAGCCGTTGTAGGCTGGAAGAGACAAGGCCTGGCTGCTCTCTAGAGCCTCTGAGGGAATGTGGCGTGGCCGATACCTTCAGTTTGAGGTTCTGTTCTACAGAGATGAAAGTTTTTGTTTTAAGTTACCGAGTTTGTGGTCTTGTGTTGCAGAAGCCCCAAGCGGTGAGCACACCACCCACGCACATTGTCTGATTCCCGGGGTGTTCGCTCTACCCTTCCCCCCTCCTTTCTTCCATATATGGCCTGTTTTGCCCCTCCTTTGCGATATCTGCCTGGAAGGGAGATTCCATTCCATTGCTACACGTCCCACACCACACATTTCTTAGTGTTGGAGATTGGCGTTTGGAGGGAATGTTCCGTTCTCCAGCATGATCCCTGACATTTCTTTTCCTTGATCAAATATGAGAGGTATGAATCACTTTGAACCTTTGCAGGGCTGGTCAGACAACCTTTGCACTAGCAAATCCCCCAAAGACTTGTGCTTGGGTGTGTGTGTGCATACACAGGCCTGTGTATTCCCAGGCTTCTGGTTCACGTCCCCTCCACCTGCACCTTGCTGTCAGGAGAGAGACTGCAGAGCCTGGTCAACAGCAGCATCCTGCCAGAATTGCCCTTCAACAAGGAAGAACAGGGAATTGAGATGAATCTGAGCATGACTTCCTGAGAAGAGCAGTCATTTCTAGAAGAGGAATAAGACAGGTTCCTCAGTGGTTAAGACACTGGCTGTTCTTCTGGAGGTCCTGAGTTCAATTCCCAGCATGCAACTCGCAGCTGTCTACAATTGCAGACCCATGAATTCTGTTGCCTTTTTCTTATGTACAGGTATACATGCAGACAAAATACCCATATGCATATATATATATATATATATATATATATATATCTATATATATATATATATGTAAAAAAAAAAAAAAACAAGATCCTGCCATACATAGCTTTTATGGTCACTAGTTCATGAACAGTTCACATACCCATAGCAAAGTGTGAGCTAGTCCAGTATGTGTTCAGTGGCCTGCATGGACAGCCCTCTGCCTGCTTCTCCTGTGTGTCTCTAGAACTTCCTAAAGAAAGCTATCATTATTTGATCAGTTTTATAAGCTAGGTCCCTGAAATTATTCCTCAATACTTTATCATTCCCAAATCTACCCCATCTATACACACACACACACACACACACACACACACACACACACACCAGTTGGAGATTATTTTTTCCTGTTTGTATTTGTTCCTTCTATCTTAGGGTTTTACTGCTGTGAATAGACACCATGACCAAGGCAACTCTTTATAAAGACATTTAATTGGCTTACAGGTTCAGAGGTTCAGTCCATTATTGTCAAGGCGAGAGCATGGCAGCATCCAGGCAGGCATGGTACAGGCTGAGCTGAGAGGTCTACATCTTCATCTGAAGGCTGCTAGCAGGATACTGGCTCCCAGGCAGCTAGAATGAGGGTCTTAAAGCCCACATCCACAGTGACACACCTACCATAACAGGACCACACCTTCTAATTGTGCCACTCCCTGGACCGAGAAGATATAAACCATCACACCTTGCTATTACAAAAACATTTGTAAGTTTTATTTATTTCATATTTCTGTAGATCCAAGAGTGCAGTACCAGCATGTGCTCGGCTCTGGTGAGGACCCTCTGGCTATATCACAGTATGGCTGACAGCATCATGCTGGACTCCTGCAAGAGGAAGCAGCCACGTGTTGAGTAAGCAGCCACATGTTGAGTTAGAGAAACTCAGAAGCCAGGTTTACTCTCTGATAACAATTCACTGGTGCATGCCAGGCAGTGGTGGCTCATGCCTTTAATCCCAGCACGCTGGAGGCATGAGGCAGGTGGATTTCTGAGTTTGAGGCCAGCCTGGTTGGCAGAGTGAGTTCCAAGACATTCAAGGGTACACAGAGAAACCCTGTCTCTGAAAACAAACAAACAAACAAACAAACAAACAACAACATCACCCCCACCCTCCAAACCAAAAAATCAATTGAGTCTTGCAGGACTTAACCAGGACCCCTCAAGAACTATATGAAGTTCTCCTATGTCTGACTCTCCCATGATTAACCATCTTCCATGAGGCTCTGCTTGTTAAAGGTGGCATCCCCTCCCAGGACTGCCATGTTGAAGACCAAGCTTCCAATGCATCAACCTTTAGAGGCCACACAGAAAAATCACATTCAAACAGGATCACTGCACTGCTTGTCACTCAAATGTCAGTTCAGATAGCCCCTCCCACCACCATCTCTGATGGGCCTCCCTTTCCCTCCCTTGTCAACTTTTCTGTGAGAGCAAAGGCCACAGTTACTTGTTCTCTGTCGTCTCCCACGGTTCCAGACTGCCTAGGCATTGTTGGCGCTGTAGGAATGCTGGTCAGATAATTGAATAAATAAATAGATGAATGAATGAATGAAGGTACTTTTCATTTTAAAAATATAGTGCCTGTGCATATGCATCTGTCCCATAGTGCACACATGGAGGCCAGAGGACAGCTTTGTGGAGTTGGGTTTCTTCTTTTACGTGAGTTCCAGGATCGAACTCACATAATCAGGCTCACGTAGCGTGTGCCTTTACCGACTTAGCACCTCACCAGTCCTGGATGCTATTTGGAGCCACAGCGGTGTTGTGAAGTGTAGGCTTCTTTTGCAGAGCCCAGGAGCCACACAGGAACAAATATACTAGACAAGGGCACTGGGCTGGAACCTGCCAGGGGCTTCAGAGCTTCCCCACTAGAGCTCTGGGCATGGGAATCTCTCCATCTATACCATCTGCCATGGTGTTCCTAAACAAGTACAGTGCCCTTAGGGGTCATTGTCCACATGAGGTAGGATTTTGCCACATGCTGAATTGAAGGTAAGTGTGGGGAGAGATTCAAGGAAACTGAAGGGAAGACTTTCTGCTCTTCAAGGCGTCTTCATAAAGGGGATCAGCCTGCTGTAATTCTGAGAGCCAGTCTGACCTCCCTAGTGGCAGGAGCCTTGGGTCTGTTACAGCATTCTCTGTGAGCCTTGCCACTTCCCCACAGCACTTCTGGTTTGGGAAATCCAAGCCTGTGGATCTGAAGGAAGAGGACAAGGACTTACGGATCCTGCAATTGGTAACGTATTCCAAATACTTCTATTTGCAGGCAAACTGGTGACATCTTGAGACCTCACTTCCAAATAGACCAACATCTCCTAATAAGGTCACTCTGCCACAAAACCACAATGCTGTGATTGAAGCTGTAGCAGCACATAGCATGCCACCTGCGTTTTGGGCTCTGCAGATGTCCCCCAGATGTCTTTTATAGGGGGAGCATTTTTTCCCCTACCCAGGATGCAATCAAGATTCATGACTAAACATGGCTGTTTAGTCAGTACGTCTTTAAAATAGATCTTTCCTTGCCTTTTTATCATTGCTTCTTATTTATTTTTGTGGTATGACCTTTTTGGAAGCGTCTGCTCTGGATGTAGATATGTCATTACTAACATGATTATCAGTGCAGACTTTGGGGCACGGGTCCCACATCTGTGGTTGCATGTAATTGAGATTGAATAATGGCAGGTGGGCTGCTGATAGGAACTTGATCACCAAGCCTCTCTCTTGTTTGTGATCAGTAATTTGTGGGATGCTTGCATGGTGAGAGCTTTAGTGGGGCTCCAGGTTCACTCAGGAACTGATGGATCTTGCCTGGAAAGAATCCTGGCACTGCAGAATGGTATTTTAAAGTTTTTACTTCCCTTATATCTACCATTTGGTTATTGGTTTCTGTAAGAATCCCAAGTAGAAAAATAACCAGGGAGCAGGGGAGGTGGGTGGGCAGCTTAGAGCACTTACTGCTCTTACAGAGGACTTGGGGTTAGTTCCCAGAACCTGAGTGGTAGCTCAGAACCATCTGAAACTTCAGTGCAGGGGATCTGATGCCTCATCTTGCCCCTGAGTATACCAGGCACATGTGTAGTGCCTGGCTGTCCTTGCTCATTTTGACATCCAAATTGCTGCACCTTTGAACAGTCTAGGTCAGCTTCTGAATTCCTTTGGCAAGACTGCAATTAAAAAAGAAAAAAAAAAAAGTAATTCTGGAGCTGGGGAGGTGGATGGGCAGCTAAGAGCACTGGCTCTTGTACAGGACCTGGGGTTCGTTCCCAGAACATTCATCATTGAGTCCTGTCTCGCTTTCTGATCAGACATGACATTCTAGGCTTGTGACACATTCTTAGCCCCAGACCTAGAATCAGTCACTGTTTCGAGGAGCCCTTGCTTCTGAACCAGTGTGCTGTAGAGGATTTGGTGGTACCTGTGCCCACGGTTACTGGCTTGTCAGGGCTTCTGTGTCCTTCAGTGGACAGAACTAGGGAATTCTGTTTTAAAGTAGGAATCCAAATTGGTCTCTCCATCTCCAAAGGTAACACTGTAGGGTTTCTCTTTAACTTTTACTTTTTGCTAGTGCCCTTCATCCCTTTCCAGTAAAGGACATATGTGTTTGTTTTCTATGATGTCGTGCGCAGAAGAGTTTCAGAATAATAAGAGCAGTGTCAGTAAATCTACTAAATACCAGATATTCTCAGAACAAACCCGTTGTGTACAATCAGAGTGCTTCAATTGATTCCAGGCTGTGTGTGGTTTTTCAGTTCAACACAATACCAGACTGGTTTGTGTCTGTTTGAGTTACTCTGCCCTTTCAAATTTCAGCTTTTGCTTTTGAATATGCTAAACATACATTTATGTTGATAACGTGTGCGTGTGTGTGCCTGGGCCTGCATGTGTGTGTGTGTGTGTGTGTGTGTGTGTGTGTGTGTGTG
>NC_034594.1:63425415-63427172 GCF_900095145.1 Mus pahari | reverse complement strand
GTGTGCATGTGCGTGTGTGGGGGCGTGTGTGTGTGTGTGTGTGTGTGTGTGTGTGTGTGTGTGGGCGCGCGCGTGCATGTATGGCTCTGAAGTGAAATTGAGATTCCATGCACAAGCCCCACCGCCCGCCTCCCCCTCCCACGGTTTCTCTTTTGTATCTCTGTACATCTCTTCACGTAACTGACACACCCACACACTCTGATTTTTCTCTTTTCAATATTTCTTCCTTTGCTTCTTAACCTAAACTTGATTATCTACTGACAGTCACTTACTACCCACTTTCCTTCTGTTGCTAGAGCATCCTTCCGTCACGTGGAACCCTTCTATGGTTGATTTCTGTGGAATCTACCGATGCTGGGTACCTGGGAAGACCACGTGACATGCCTTGTTGCTGGGCCACGGGGAATGCAGAGCTCTTTCTGGATCCTGCACATCCTCCAGATCCTGAAGGTTCTGAGAAAGTACAAGGACAAAGTCCAGAGTGGAGTGAGGCTATCCTGCGGCGGGCCCCTCCTGCCTGCCTGCCTTGTAGGGAAACCGGAGCTTTGGGTGAAAGAGTTTGTCTTTGGCAGATTATGAAATGCTGCAAGCAGAGAGCTGATGTCTGTGTCACCTGCTTCAGTCACAGTAGATGCTTTTAGACTGTGTGTGGCAACTCACACACAACCCCAGAACTTGGAAGGCTGAGGCAGGAGGATTAGAGCTCAGAGCCATCTATAGCTATGCAGCGAGAGAGTATCTTAAAGAAAACGGTGGGGTGCGTGGAGCTGGAGGCTGGAGTGATGGCTCAGCGGTTAAGAGCACTCACAGCTTTTGCAGTGAGTTCTGTTCCCAGAACCTACATGGTGGCTCACATCCCTCTGTAACACAAATTCCAGAGGATCCAACACCCTCTTCTGATCTCCAAGGGAACCAGGCACACGTGTGGTGCACAGACATACAGGCAGGCAAAACATCCATACACATAAAATATGTAAACAAATATTAGATATATATTGTAAGAAGAGAGTATATGCTCTTTAAAATTGAGGCAAAATTCATGCAATATACAATGCACTTTAAAGCGTTCATTCAGTAACTTTTGGGATGTTCACTAGGTTATGCATGCACTACCTGTGAAGAAACCTCATTCCTGGTGATTGATCCCTTCCCATTTCCCTTCCCATTTCCCTTCCCATTTCCCTTCCGCAGTCGTGGAGCTGCTTCGTGTCTGTGGAGCTGCCCATTCTGGATGCTTCCTGAATATAGAATTGCACAACACAGAGCCTTCTCGTCAAGATTCATGCATTCACAGCACTGCTCAGTGCTGATCGTCTTTTTAGGGTTAAATATCCACCCTATGGGTTGTCTGCAGCCTGCTTGTCCATCTTCTTAGTCTTGTGAACACCGCTTATATGCAGATCTCTGTTTGAATGTCCATTCCTCACTCTTGGAGGGCATCCCTAAGAATGGGTGACAAAATTTACAAATAAACTGTTTACACCTTTTTTTTTTTTTTTTTTTGAGAACACACGGTAAGTGGGTGCTCTAGTGTATGTTTCCCTAGCTGAACTGTTTCCTAATCAGCCGCATCATTTTACACCACCAGCGTGCAGTGCCAGAGCACTGCAGGCTCTCTGTCTGCTCTTTAACATTTTGAGATGAGGTCTCTCAATGTAGGAGTAGCTTTCCTGGAACTTGGAATCCTCCTGGCTCTGCCTCTCTGGTGCTGGCCTACCTGCCTTCCTTCCTTTCTTCTTCCTTCCCCCCTTCCTTCC
>NC_034594.1:63403844-63424494 GCF_900095145.1 Mus pahari | reverse complement strand
AAGCAAGCTGAGCAAGGCAGGGGAAGCAAGCCAGTAAGTAACATCCCTCCATGGCCTCTGCATCAGCTCCTGCTTCCTGACCTGCTTGAGTTCCAGTTCTGACTTCCTTTGGTGATGAACAGCAATGTGGAAGTGTAAGCCAAATAAACCCTTTCCTCCCCAACTTGCTTCTTGGTCATGGTGTTTGTTCAGGAATAGAAACCCTGACTAAGACAGTGGAGGTGGGGAATAACGTAGGTAGTGGAGGGATGGGGTGGGGTGAGGAATGGGGATGGGGTTGGAGTAAGGGATGAGGTAGGGGGTGGGGATGGAGTGGAAATAGGGGTGAGGTGGGAGTGAGACTGGGGATGGGAGTAGGGGATGAGATGGAGGGATAGGGATGAGATCAGAGTGGGGAGGAGGGATGGATAGGGATGGCAGTAGAGGAAGAGATGGATGGATAGAGAATAGGGATGGGAGTGGGGGTTGGGAGCGAGGTTGAGAGTGGGAGTAGAAATGTGTGCAAGGTGATTTCCTGCATGGCTGGGCAGTTTTAGCTGGAGTACTGTTCAGGGTTAAGGACATGATTGTGTTAGCCAGCTTTTCTTTGCTGTGACAAAATAACTTGCTCTAAGGAGGAAACACTCATTTTGGCTCACTGTTTCTAAGGCTGTTCCATGGTTGGCCCAGTCACTTCTGAACTGTGGTGGGAACGTGTAGCAGAGGAAGTTGTCCCCCTCAGGTGCTAAAGAAAAAGGTAAGAAGAGAGAAAGGAAAGAGACAGGATCCCAGTATCCTTGCACTTTAAAAACGAGACAAGACATTTTACCTCTTTATTTTGTATGTGTGGTGGCAGATGAGGCGCTGCAGGTACCACACGCACATGCGTGGAAGTCAGAAGACAGAGTACTCAAGGCGGGTCTTGGCTTCCATTATGTGTGTCCCAGGAATTGAACTTGGGACTTCAGGCTTGGCAGCAAGTGCCCTTACCTGCTGAATCATCTCGCTTAGCCCTATATCTCTTTCAGGGGCACACCCTCAACTTTATAACATTCTTCTATGCTGTTTCACCTCCTAATGTTTCTACCTCCCAGTACTGGTACAAACCAGGCTTTGACACTGGTCCTCAATAAGCCAATTAAAGAAGTGAAGTAAAAATGAAAAGCAGAGAAAGATTCACTCATGGTGGCTACATTAGAGTAGAGGAACAAAGATGTCTAGTGGCCACACCAATCCACACTCAAGGTACTGGTACAAGATTTAGGTTTAGGGCTGGAGGGATGGCTCAGTGGTTAAGAGCACTGACCATTCTTCCAGAGGTCCTGAGTTCAAATACCAGGAACCACATGGTGGCTCACAACTATCTATAATGGGATCTGATGCCCTCTTCTGGTGTGTCTGAAGAGAGTAATGGTGTACTCATATACATAAAATAAATAGATAAATCTTAAAAAAAGATTTAGGTTTAAATAGTGTCTTAGTGTTAAATTGCTGTGAAAAGACACCATGACCATGGCAACTCTTATAATGGAAAACATTTCATTGGGGATGGCTCACAGTTTCCATGGTTTAGTTCATTGTTGGCATGGCAGAGAGTATGGCAGCATGCGGGCAGACATAGTGCTGGAGTAGCTGAGAGTTCTATACCCTGTTCAGCAGGCAGCAGGAGGAAAGAGATACTGAGCCTGGTTTGGGCTTTTGAAACCTCAAAACCCATCTCATCCAGTGACACACTCCCTCCAACAAGGCCACACCTACTCAACAAGGCCACACCCACTCCAACAAGGCCACACCTCCTAATCCCTCCCAAGTAGTGCCACTCCTTTACGACTAAGCATTCAAACATATGATTCTCCATAGGGAGGCCATTCTGACTCAAACAACCACAAACAGAAAGCAAGAGGAATGCAAGAGAAATAAGAAATAATAACACTTGAGTTAAGCCAGCATGGATCTCAGCCTCAAGGTGGACAAGTAGCCATAGAGCAGAGAGGGGAAGCATCAGATAAAGCGCACTGGGGCTCTGGCCAGCATCTGAAAGGAAGGAAGGGGAGAAGAAAAGGGAGCTTTGTCTTTCTGGGTCAGGACTTAGAAAGATGGACAAACCCAAAAGTTCTTCATAGCAGCTATAGGGATTGTGCTAGGGTATGGGAATTCTGGGAAGGGAAAGTACATGACCTTGTCAGAGGATTAATTATTCTTCCTACCTCTTTAGCAGGGGTGACCTTCCTGAAGGGTGGCCCAGTGACTGACAGATATAACTGGATGAGCTCTTAAGGGAGGAGGAGATGACAATGAGTCTCCACCCAGAGGCAGTGATTCTACTCTTATCTTACTGGAACACAACTAGAATACCTTTTACCTGGAACCTCAGATGGGAAGCTTTTTTGGAAACTGGGTCTTTACATGTATAATTAGTGAAGCTGGAATTGCAGCAGCATCATAAAGGCCCAGACAAGGAAAATCACTTCCTTTTAGCCAAGAGAATGGAACCTTGGCCTGGGTGAAGACCCAACTCTCCAGTTGTGTACACACACACACACACACACACACACACACACACACACACACACACACTAGGACAGGATTTCATATAGCCCAGGCTAGCTTTAAACTCACTATGTAGCTTAGGATGACCCTGAATTTCTGAGCTTTCTGCCTCCATTTCTTAAGCACTAGGATCACAGACATGTGTCACCATGTCTAAGTTTGTGCTCTGATAAAGCAGGACCCAGGGCTTTGTGTGTAATAGACAGGTATTCTGTCAATGGAACCACATCTCCACTCCCAGTGGTATAGCTTTATAAGAAAATATACAGGGACAAAGATACAGAGATGAAGGAACTTAGCGCTTGGTACCCCAATATGTGCCATTACTTTGACATAAGGACCCTATTAAAGAAAGGCCCTTGGAAAGAATGGCAGGTATCTGAAAGATGTCCCAGAATTCCCAGTCTATCTTCTGAAGACAAGAAATACAAGCTGCCTCCCCTGTATGGACAGGGTTCTCCCCATATTAGAAGAAAAGTGACATTCTTACATCAAGGATAAAAAGTCAAAGCTGAGAGAATTCTGGACGAACAAAACGTTTTCAACTAACCGTATCTGTCTCCTCGAGTTCCCATTCAATTAACTCTTTTTTCCCTGTTTTATTTTATTTATTCCTCTCCCATCCAATACATCCTGACCAATTTCTCCTTTCTCCACACCTCCTAGCCCTTCCCACCTCCCCTCTCCCCCAGATTCACTCCTCTTCTGTTTTCCTTCAGAAAAGAGTAGACTTCCCAGGAATATTACCTGAGCAAAGGTGTATTGAGTTATAATAATACTAGGCACAGACCCTCCTATCTGGACGAGGGGAGGCAACCCAGTAGGAGGAAAGGGGTCCCAAGAGCAGGTGAGAGAGTCAGACACACCCCTCCTCCCACTGTGAGCAGTCCCACAAAAACACCAAGCCAACATCCAAAACATATTTGCAAAGACCTCCTAGCTCAAGTCCCTTGGCCTACCTTAGGTCTTTAAGAAACCCCATTAGAATGGCTGAGATATCTATTAACATGTCAAAGCAGATGCTGTGTCTCCTCCCATTGCTTCTCACTCTGCCCCCTCCCCCTAAACCTTTCCTGCCCTGGGACTGGGCTCACCTCCCTCTCCCCAACTTCTCTTTTCTTTTCTATGTAACCCAGATAGTTCAGCCGTAGTCTTTTTTGATCTCTTGGGTCTCTTGCCCTCTTGGACTGCAGCTCCTTTCTTGGCCAGCTTTTCTTTCTCTCTTGCTCACTCACTCATCTCATGGCCTTCTTCAGGCTGGACTCTTCCTGGTGCCTCTGGCTACACTCTCCTTCATATCGATAATAAAAGCCTCAACAATACCAAGGGGCAGTCATGCCCTCATTTGCATTCAGCATCATCATAATTGGGCAATTTTCTATCTATTCTTGGCCCAAGTCAGTACATAACCACTTATGTCTAACTGCTTCTTTGGGTCTTTAGTTCTCTTGTGGTCTGAATACGTCCCCCAGATTCATGTGTTGGAATCTGCATGTCCAGTGCAGCCCCAGTGTTAAGAGGTGGGGTCTAGTGGGTCATGCTTGGGTCCTGAGGGCTACACTCTCTTGGACTGATTAATGCTAATGTAGAAGAGATTTCGGGGAGGGGCCTTGTGATGGTTTGTATATCCTTGGACCAGGGAGTAGTACCATCTGGAGGTTATGGCCTGGTTGGAATAGGTGTGTCACTGTGGGTGTGGGCTTAAGACTCTCACCCTAGTTGCCTTGAAGTCAGTCTTCCACTAGCAGCCTTTGGATGAAGACATAGAACTCTCAGCTCTGCCTGTGCCATGCCTGNNNGGATACTGCCATGCTCCCACCTTGATGATAATGGACTGAACCTCTGAACCTGTAAGCCAGCCCCAATTAAATGCTGTTTTTATAAGACTTGCCTTGGTCATGGCGTCTGTTCACAGTGGTAAAACCCTAACTAAGGCTTCTTTTGCTATTTCTGTTATGATGGAGCCTCGAATTTCAGGGCACAATCTTGGATGCAGGATGGACCCTCAGTAGACTACAAACCAATCAACACTTTGATCTTGGACTTCCTAGCCTCCAGAAGTATAAGAAATAAAATTTGATACTCTAACAATTACCTACTGTGTGGTATTTAATTGTTATCATCAAACAAATTGGACCCAATTTCCTTCTAAGGACTCTTGTTTTATTCGTTCTTTTGTTGTTGTTGGTTTTGTTTTGTTTTGTTTTGTTTGAGACAGGGTCTCTCTGTGTTACCCTGGCTGTCCTGGAACTCATGCTGTAGACCAGGCTGGCCTTGAACTTAGAGATCCACTTTCCCCTGCCTCCCAAGTGCTGGGATTAAAATTGTACACCAAAGCAACCTGGCTTATGTAGGTTGTTTTCTTGTTGATCTATTCATGTTAGTTTGAATCTCCGGCTCAGCTGAGAATCCTGAGCTGTAGCAGTGACTTTTCTGTTGCTGTGATAAACTGTTCCTGAACAAAAGGCAGTGGAGGGGGGAGGAGCTTCTTTGGGGTCACAGTTTGGCAGGAAAGTGAAGGCAGCAGAGGAATGAAGGTCAGGTCAGCCAGGGGGTAGTGGGGTGGCGGGGTGGGGGGTGGGGTGGGGCTGTGGTCAGGGAAGAGAGGGTGATGATGCTGGTGTTCAGCTCTTTCCTTGGTGCATTGCCCAGCGCGCGCACACACACACACACACACACACACACACACACCTGGGAAAGATGTGGCAGACTTTCATCTTGACTCACCTCACCTCAGCGAATCCGATCAAGACCATCCCTCACAGGCCAGCCCCGAGGCTAATCGCTAATCAATCAATACCTCACAGGCAGGCCTGGAGGCTTGTCTCCTGGATAAATCCAGACTCTGTCAGGTTGGCGATGAGCATTAGCTATCTATCACAAGGGTAGAGGTAGAATTTTGTCTCTTTGGTAAAAGCCAAGGAATAGTGCAAATGGTCAGGACTTTCTCAAACCCAGGAAATGGTAACACTTCCTGCTGGGATCTTTAGAAAATGGGGCCCTTACAATGTCCTGGTTTTGAACTCCCAGGCTCCAATGCTATGAGAATAAATCTCTATCTTTGAAGCTACCAGTTTTCGGTCATTACAACGGTGGCCCAAAGGGAGCCAACACTTTAAGGCAACATTCTGGAACCTTCTGATAACTCTCAGGGGGCTTTGGGCCCTTGGGATGTGACTCTCAGGAGGAAGCAGCTCTTAGCCTTTCCTTTTCTGCTCCAACGTGAGACTGGGAAGCCCAAGAGGTTGGAACTTGGTTTTGCCCTGACCTCCTTTGGAAGATAAGGCCCTTGTCAAGTCGTGTTATAAAGAATAGCAGGCCTCGGCTAGGAGCACAGAACGTACTGGACTTTGAAAATGGTTACTTTTCCCTGGCTTATTGTGAAAGAAAGGGTTACTTTCCCCTCCCCTTGCCCGAAGCTTGTGGATCTTCACTCCTGTCTTCAGAACCAGTCTGATCTGGCTTCTGGAGTAAATGCTGAGAAGGGCTAGGCTTGGATCCCGGCGGTCTTAGTTCTCAAACTCAGCCTCCAGTGACTGCCCGCTTTCCAGGTGAGAGCTACACCGGTTCTTGGCTCCAGCTCGGCCTCTCCTTTTGGTAAGTTGTAAGCATTTGTATTCCTGACTCCCATCAGCAGATCTTCTCCTTTAGTTCTCTGAGGGAATCACAGGGAAATGTTTGGTTTTCAATTGGCTTTATTTCTTACTTTTGAAGACAGAAGAAACCAATGGCTTCCTGGCTTTTTGCTGGTTTTGTTTGTTTATTTGTTTTTGGTTTTTGTCAGAATTCTACATGGTTTCTTAAGGAGACCGTCTCCCTACTGTATAGTTCGGGTTTTCAAAGACTTTTTTTTTTTTTGCTTCTGTCTGACACAAGTTATATGGATACAGGCATGCAGTAGAAAAGTAAGGAATACAAAAAAAATTTCAAAGGACCGGAATTTTATACATTCTGTAGAGCAGTGATTGCCTGGTCTGTAATTTTGACTTTCCTCTTAGAATTTTTGTTTTATTTTTCTTCTTCTTGTTTTTGTTCTTGTTATTTTGTAACTAGGGTCTCAATATGTAGCCAACACTATCCTCAAACTCGTGACCCTCCTGCCTCATCCTCCCATGGACATTTCTCGAATTCCCAGCATCCTGTTCTGCATTGGATCATCCTGTCTGGTGGCTACAGCTCCTTATCTTCCACCCAGCATATTTTTATCTCATCTTCAACACTTGCTTCCTGTGTGTTTCCCTGTCTTGTTCTGACTTTGTAAACAATCTGATAGTCAGAGCTTGGGCCGTGACCTAGATGGTTGCCTAGACTTTTCCTAGCCCTCTTTGCTCTTTGAATAAGCATCTTGTAGACCTTCATCATGAGACCAGTAGGAGAGATAAAATGGATCCCCAGCCTCCGATCACTGCCTTGTTACACAGTTTCTGGGTTTTTTAAATTGTGTGTTGCTAAAACTCAGGGGGAAGATCAAAGAGTTCGTTAGTTATTGATCAAGATTGCTGTGGTCACTATCCATGTGTATGAGAACAATACTTCAGTGGTTTAGGGGTCTGGCTGTTTAGGAGCATGGCCTCTTGGGTCAAGAGGATCTGAGTGACCTTGGGCAAGCTGCCTTTCTTTGTGTTTCAGTTTTCTCACTTTTTTTTTTTTTTTAAAAAGATATCTAAGTACACTGTAGCTGTCTTCAGATGCGCCAGAAGAGGGTGTCAGATCTCATTACAGATGGTTGTGAGCCACCATGTGGTTGCTGGAATTTGAACTCAGGACCTTTGGAAGAGCAGTCAGTGCTCTTAACCACTGAGCCATCTCTCCAGCTCCAGTTTTCTCACTCTTAAGTTGACAATAACAGTATCTGCCTCAGGACAGTTGGGAGTAACTAAATGAGCTGATTAACATGGAGCTCTTTAATGCACTGCTAGGAGCAGCATTCAGTAGTCAGGGTGGAAGACATCAGCTTGGAAGAGATTGAGGCTAGCTTGATCTACACAGTCTAAACCTGACTAAAAATGAAAAATCACCAATGTTATATCCATGGCAAATTCCTGGGCCACGCTGAGTGTTAGTGTTATGGTTATTATATATGTAATTATTATGTAATATACATAAATACACATGTGCAATTGGTAAAAAGGTAAATAAACACTCATTTGTTTC
The DNA here is from genome assembly GCF_900095145.1 of Mus pahari. Classification (NCBI taxonomy): domain Eukaryota; kingdom Metazoa; phylum Chordata; class Mammalia; order Rodentia; family Muridae; genus Mus; species Mus pahari. Next base: position 63,416,811 of record NC_034594.1, on the reverse strand, counting down.
TCATCTTTTTTTGTGGTAGACAATGCCTTTAGTCCCAGAGGTAGGCAGATCTCTGTGAGTTCAAGGTCAGCCTGGTCTACACAGCAATTCCCTGACAGCCAGGGCTACCTAATAGAGAGATCCTGTCTCGAAAAACAAAACAAAACAAAACCCCCTAAAACCCCCAAAACAAACAAAACAAAGTTGGGAGATGGCTCAGAGGCTAAGTGTGCTTGCTGTCCCAGAGCCCACATGGTGACAGGAGGGAACCGACTTCCCAGGTTGTTCTCTGACCTCTGTACTTAGCCCGTGGCATATGCACCATCTTTCTCTCTCTGGTACACATGCATATGCATGTGGACGCACTCTCGAGTGCACAAGCACACACACACACACACATACACGCACACACACCCCAAATGAAAAGTAATTTTAAAAGAGTAAAAAAACTGGAAGAGAAACCTTACTTTCAGATGAATTCTAGAAAAGGAGTTGACCTTGGCTTTGCCCTTGGGCTTCCTTTGGGAGAACCAGGAAACCTCTGGTTTAAAGATGCCACTGTAATCTTTTCTGCTCATGCTTCCTATAGGAGGAATCTCCTTTATGGACATCTAATTTACCACAGCCGGTGGGTAAGGGTCTCTATACTTGAACTACACTTGGCTTTGCTTGATAGTTGGAAGGACAGCCCATTGAGCTAGCGATGAATAGATTCCCAAATATTGACACTGACTGAAGAGAATGTGTATCAAGAAAGAGCCCGTGTTTAGGTTGTGGAATTTCACATAGATACGGAACCAGGAGTTTGTGTGAAAGCCTCTTTTTGTTTTTTGGTAAGAACATCTGATTAAGTGTTGCACCGACTCATAATGAGGCGGCAGAGTGGTTGTCACATTAAGGAACCACAGAAAGCAGGAAGTTAAGACCTATCTACTGGGCCGTCGCTGAAAATAACACAAAATCACTGAGAGTATAGAGCTGTTTATATTATTTTTGATAATCCCAGTGGTGTGCTGGAAATTAATCCTTGCCACTCAAAGTACACAGAGATGTAAAGGAGAAGTTAGGTAAGTTATCGGCTCTTAATAAAAGGAGAAATGGCTGTCACATAATAAAGGGACACAGATGGTAGGAGAAATCTAAAGATAAATCCATGTCTAATGGCAGCTGCAGCAACAAGAGGTCTCTGACCAGGCATAGGGAGTGACACATGGCACTTAGCAGGCTGAAGCTGGAGGGATCACAAGTTCAAGGCTAGACTGACTACATAAGTGAGTTCCAGGACAGCTTGGGATATGTAATAAGACTCTGTCTTAAAAAACAAAACAAAAAGAGACCAAGAGAAACCAAAGCCCTTGCTGCTTCTCGCTTGCCAGTTCAAATTGTTTGATGGAGATTATGTAAAGGATAAAAAGGTTTCCCTGGGCATTCCAGATTCCAGGAAAAGAATGCAGGAACTGAATAACAGATCTTGTATTGTTTGTTGGTTTGTAAGAGTGCTGTGCTACATATACAGTATTTTCCAACTCTGAAGTTCCAACACAAAGTATTTGGGAAACTTGAAAAATACTAAAGCTAAAAAAAAAAACAAAAAAACCCTGTCAAAGTCTATTCATTTGTCGGGGTTCCTCAGAGGAACAGAACTAATAGAATGAATATAAATGTGTATATATGAATTAATATGAACATTTAAATATCCATAAAGCTATTATGTATAAATTACATATTTATGAGTTAAATATGAATAAATATGAAAATGAAATATGTGTGAATATAAATGTTTCTATCGAATGTTTATTAAGTCAGCTGATATTGAAATAGTAACAACTGTCCTGATAGGTCCTTGAGGCTGGGTATCTCAGCAGTCCCAATTTGGCATCAAAGACATGGAGGGGTCCTGTAGAGTTGCTGGTCTTCGGTCCAGGCCAGAAGCTTAGAAATGTTGGTTCTGATTCAAGAGAGGCAAGAGGGAAGGCCAAGGAACAGAGGCGAATGATCCACCTTGCCCTTCTGAAATCTGAGCAGCTGCCAGAGGGTGCCCTACCTACTTTGGGGGAGGGCCTTCCCACATCAATTGAAGCAATCAGGATTGTTCTTCGGGCAATTCTTCTCTGTGGCAAGCTGACATTGAAACTCAGCAACAAATCTTTAGTAAGTGCTTCCACAGCCTAGGCAGCGCTCTGCGTGCCTTTTATATATTGACTCACTGACTCCTCTGAAAAAGTCTGCTCCTCAGAGCGAACTCCAGAGCCAGCAAGGGCCAGGGCTGGCCACAGCTAAAACTCCAGGGACCAGGAATTTTTGACCTAGGAACTAATAGGATTGGGGGGCAGGGGTGTTGTCAGGACACAGGCACTCCTTTGAGGCTTTTGTCAGTGATTTGGGAAGGAGGGAGCTAGGCTATGGTCTAAAAGCTAAACACAACACAATAGGAAGCAGATCCCGAGTGTCATCCAGAGTTGGAACAAAGACTTGGATGCCATGTGTCCTAGTCAGGGTGCTATTGCTGCGATGAAACACCATGACTGAAGATAAGTTGGAGAGGAAAGGATTTATTTCATTCATGGTTACACATAACGGTTCATCATCAAAAAGCAGTGAGGGCAGGAACTCAGGCAGGGTAGGAACCTGGAGGAGGATACAACTGATGCAGAGGCCACGGAGGGATGCTGCTTACTGGCTTGCTCACATGGCTCACTTAGCCTGCTTTCTTATAGAACCCAGGACAACCAGCCAAGAGTAGCACCATCCACGGTCGGGCTGCTCTCTCCCCATCAATCACTAACTAAGAAAATGCCTTACAGGGTTGTCTACAGCCCCATCTTATGGAGGCATTTCCTCAGTTGAGGCTCTCTCCTCTGTGATGACTCTTAACTTGTGTCAATTTGATGTAAAACCAGCTGGTATGCCATTGCAGAAGTCAGTGAAAGACTGTCCTGGGCAGCGCACACTCTATGGCTACACTCTGGTAGGGGTAAGACTATGGGATCTGGTCCAAAGATGCTTGCAGGTTGCCTATGCCAGCAGGAAGGACTTTTTGACTTGCCTAAAGTGCTGTTCAAACAAAAGAGGGTTTCTGGGACACTTCAGGCTTGGGGCTGCATAGCAGAGCCTGTGAAACGCTTGAGTCACGGAACTTGCTCCTCAGCCTTCTGGTTATGATTTGGCTTCCTGGGCACCTTGGCTTGTGTGAGACAAAACCCTGTTGATAAGAAGCCAGTGGATTGGCAGCTTTGGAAGCCAAGGTTCTTAGAATGAGCTAAGATGACATGACTTGCTCCTCCAAGCTGCTCTATCATTGCCTCTGGGCCCCCACGTCTGATGACTCTCCTTGGGATTCCCCTAGGGCAGGAAGTTTCAGAAGCCTCTTCCTGGTTTTTTTGCAGACTCAAGCTCAAGGTCTTTAACCAAGCTCCTGCTGGGCATTGCTTACAGCTACCCCTGCCTCTTAATGTTTTCATTACACTCTGCTGAAACACTAGGTTCTCTTCTGATGGTGAATGGCGAGCTGTCTGGCTTTCCTTCTGGCCGTAACAAATCACTACATTTTCAATCCAAAGGCTGGACAAGGTGGGGCCGGGGCCACAACCCAGAGCCTTCCACTGCCCAGGAGGTAAAAGGGCAGGGCTTATGGAGGCCAGGGGCCATTTTGGCAGTAGAGATGACTGCCTGATAACCCAAAGCTCATGCTTCTGCCACATGAACTCTGTCTCTCTGTGGCTTCCAAACTTGAAGAATGCCCATGATATTTGTAGCTGCCAGTGGACTGTAGCTTTGATGGGACTCTGAGAGGGCAGGGAGGCATAGAAGAGCCACAGGAAAAGTAGAGGACTTCACTCAAAAGGGGGCCATGGGAGGGTGTCACACAGAAAGCTTGGGATGGCTGTAACCATCCCTGGGTCATGCAGCAGTTCTCTGTGGACCATTAAGGATGTACACACACACACATGTGCCTGCATGTGGAAGCCAGAAATTGTTGGTTGTCTTTCTCAATTGCTCAACACCTTTTGCATTTGTTTGGTTTGTTTGTTTGTTTGTTTGGGGTTTTGTTTTGATTTTTTGAGACTAAACTCTCACTAAACCCAGAGCTTAATTTTACAGCTCAGTGTACTGACCAGCAAACTCCAGGAATCCTCCTGTCTCTGACCTCCCTAGTACTGGGAATATAGATCCTGCCCTGGCATACTTTTCTCTTACAAGGGTCCTAGGGACCTGAACTCACACCCTCATCTTTGCCCAAAGACTTTACAGGCTGATCCATCTCGCCTATCCCTAGGCTATACCTTTAAGGATCCATATGCTACTACTGAAGGCGTGGAAAAGCATGGTTACCAAGAACGCAGCTCTGGGCACCATAGCTGGTCCCAGTACAGGATTTTCTTTCTCTGTGGGCCATGGCCTTCTGTCTTTATCCCTGGGTCTCTGTGGGGGTTCCTCGGCCTGAGGTCTGGGAACCCTGTCTGTCCTCTAACACAATCTTCTGTGGGCCTGATGAAAGGGAGGGGTGTTATCTCATTCTCAGCTCTCAGGAGCCCAGTCAACTCGTAAGTTCTAACTGGTACTGAGCAAGCTCGCACCTCCGTATCAAGGCTCTCGGTACAGGTTATCACAGTGCCTTCTAGAAACCACACAGAGCTTAGTGCTGCCAGGCGCCCACTTGTTCAATCTCTCCAACTTGATATGGGAAAGAAATCTTTCATTTTCACTTCTATGATTACGTGTGAGATGTGTTTTTAAAACAATACACATATCACTTACTTTGAATGGGGTTAGTAATCACGAAAATGATTTCAAATGCCATGCCATTTCTGTTTAGTTGTGAGACAACAATTCGGTTCAAAGGAAGAAGGGAATGTTTTGTTATCTGCGTGGCTTTTGTTATGAGAGTTGAAAGACCAAGGGGAGGGGAAAAAAAAGAAAATAGAAAGAACAACAAGCATGGAGCTTGGGGGGTGGGGGTGGGGGCGGGGTGAGGTGGGAGAAAAACACAAGCTAGGACCAGAGAGCACAGTGCAGTGACTGTGCATCTTGTCTGAGACTCCTGATGTCACATGTCACGTGGCCTTCAGAAAACCCCACTCATGCGCTTCCGGGTGATCCCTCCTTCACACATTCCATCACAGGACCCCCTCAAGCCAGTGGTTCTCAAACTGTGTGATCTCTGGACCCCTTAAACTATGGGAAAGGCTCAAGGATGCCTAACACTTCTCTTTAGGCAGAGTCTAGCTATTCGTGTTTCTGTATTAGAAATAAAACCAGAAGACTATGAATATTTACCTAAATGATAGTTTTTAATTAAAAAGAGATTTGTTTGTTTTATTTTACGTATATGAATGATTTTTTTTTTTTTTTGCTTGCATGTGTGTATGTGGACCATCTTTGCATCTGGTGCCCAAGGAAGTCAGAAAAGGGATTCAGATCCTCCAGAACTGGAGTTGTAGATGTTCCTGAGCCGTCTTGGAGTGCTGGGAACTGAACCTGGGTCCTCTGCAGGAACAATAAGTGCTCTTAGTCACTCAGCCATTTCTCCAGTCTCTAGACAATAGTTTTTAGTGAAAAACAATTACAAATTCCAAAGCAAAAAAAAAAAAAAATGAACAATGCATTTGATGTCACAAGTCATGTGGCCTTTGGAAAATCCCCCTCAGTGTTATCTTAGTACTGTTATAAACATGATTTTAACCTTGAGGATCTCCTAAAACCGTTCCAGGAATGCCTCATGGGGACCTGGGTCACACTTTGAGAAACAGTGATAGAGGCAGATGGAACTGGGGAAGATTTTTTTTCTTTCCTCCAAAGAAGGAACTCTTATGGTATGTAAAGCCTTGGATAAATTAGAGTCCATTAACACAAGGATTCCCTTTCAAGGAATACGTTCAAAACAATAATCCCAGAGGGAAGCAACATGATTTATAACTGGTTAATGGCTAATACAGACCTGCATACCTGGCAGAATGAATATGTCTGCAGCCTCAAGTGAAAAGAGGCAGGTGTAAGGCTCGCTGTTCATGTGCCTGCTAACATCTCTTTGTATGCTTAAAGACTAACCCAAAGGCCCTAGAAAGTGATATTTGCCCTACTTGATATGTGGGGGTCTGAAATTATGGGGGATTGTTTCCTCGCCTTTGTGGCTTATTGTCAATGCTTTTTACCCCTTCTCCCTTCTCTTCCTTGGTGTTTTGAAACAGTTAAATGCAGCCTCAGGCTGGCCTTGAAACGACTGATCCCCTTGCCTCTTGTTTCCCAAGTGCTTGGATTACAGACTTGTGTCATTGCACCTGGATAATCAATTTTAAGAAATTATTTTGCAGTAATTAAGAGCAATATTAAAGGCCCTCCGATCTGTCTTGCTTCTCCTGGGCAGTGTGGTGATGGAGCAGAGGAGTGTTACCTAGAGGCCTGGGTGAGTTGGGGGCCGAGGGCAGTGTAAAAAGGGTTAGGCAGGTTAGTTAGGCAGGTTGAGGTCCAGATCATTGGGTGGTTCCTTGTGTTCCCCGGTGATAGGCCCAACAGTTGATGACCAGCAGATATCAAGGCTGGCAGGGAGACGACAGAAGTCATCTGCCGGTGGGGAGCAGAAGCTAGTGAGGGCAACCAGAGAGCCCTTGAGGACACCACTGTCAGAGGTCACACCTACACTGAAAAGGTAGTGTACGTGGCACAGAGGGAGCCTGGGCTGTCCATGCTCTGCCACCTGTGCCTATTGGGTGAAATGCAGAGAATTCTTGCCTAGGCCAGCTCAGGACTAGGTTCCTGTTTCTGCAAGCTTGGCTTGTAGCTTGTTCACACTTCTTTGAGAGGGCTTGGGAATGACAAGTTAAAGCTGACCACAGCCGTACTCTGAACATGACACACAGCTTTATTGGGCAAGGGACAGGGCATATGAAATGGGTTTTACTCCCCCTCCAGCTAAAAAGACAACCCAACCCCTTATTACACTCGCAATTGGATACAATCTTCTAGATTACCAGTGTGCTCTTTAGTTACATTCTTGCCCTTTGCTTGGGAGCTCCCAGTTGGCTGGCTGCAGTTTAAGAGCAGCTGACAGGGCCGGAAGTTTGCTGTCTCAGCACATCTAATGAGGTTCTGCCTTTGTCTGGCCTCTGCCAAGGTTAAGTGTTGTCACTGATATCAGTAATTACACCCTGTGCAACCCCCATTTCCTAATCACATACCTAAAACAACAGAGACCTTACCTCAATAAAATAGCCGCACCACAAAATAACCGTGGTTCAGGCCAAGAGGAAGTGGCTAGAAAACTGAGCCAGGTAGGTGTTCTACTTGACAGCAGTTGAAGAGGTGACAATGACAGCTGATAGGTCTCTGGTGATGGGTGTGTGAGGACAGAGGGGGGGAAGTTGGGTCAGGTGGATCCAGGTTTAGCACAAACCTGTGAACATTCTTATCTACTTTGGGGGTTCACTAACAGGATATTGTAGGGAGGCAGAGGTAGGTGGATTTCTGAGTTCAAGCCCAGCCTGATCTACAGAGTGAGTTCTAGGACAGCCAGGGCTACATAGAGAAACCCTGCCTCAAAATCAACACCCCCCCAAAAAGTAATAATTTTTCTCTTACTTTGGAGGAGCATCTCAAAGAACCCCAGAGGAGTACCAGAGAATCACAGTGTTTATGGTGCTGGCTCTGTCCTGTAGTCCCCAAGGGCCCTAGGTTTTGGTAGACTAGTCTTTCTGGGTACGGTTTCCTCCCAACTTGGGCTGCTCTATGTGGGGGCTGCAATGGGAACTTGCCTGCATTTTGTGGACATCCCCCCCCCCCGTCCCACCTCACACACTTGGTTCAGCCTCCTTGATCATCAACTTTTGGGAGCCTTGTTTCATTAGTCTCTGCCACACACCCACTCACACGTCCCTCTAGGCATCCCAGGCTTGCATGCAGGCTGGTCTTCTTCTCCACCTTGAGCCAAACATTATGCATGTTTACAGTGCACCACAGTGGTGTCGTGATACAAGTATATGCCCACCATGAGATGATCCAAGGAAGCTAATCAACACTCCTGTCACCTCACAGGCTTATTTTTCCCCACTGAAGACTTTTGAGAGTTGTTCCTAACAGTTGTCAGATCCACAGACTTACTGTTCATCAGTTCAATAGATCTCTAGAACTTTCTATTCTCATGTGAGCCTTTTTCCATTTTGAACATCATGGCCCCAGTCCTCTGCCCTCCTCTCACATTCCTTTTCTTTTCATTGCATTGGTCTCTTCTATTTATTTGTTTATTTATTTATTTATTTATTTATTTATTTATTTATTTAAAGAAACAAAGTCATTTCTGTCTGCATTTTGTTTTTTGTTTGTTGTTACTTTTTTTTTTTTTTTTTTACTTGAGACAAGGGCTTGCTATTTAGCACAGGCTGACCTGAAAATCTTCGTTCCTTTCTGCCTCAGTCTATCAAGTACTTAAGGTTATAGTCCTGTGCCAGGACAGAGCCAGCACCATATATATATATACACTGTAGCTGTACAGATGGTTGTGAGCCATCATGTAGTTGTTGGGAATTGAACTCAGGATCTCTGATTGCTCCAGCCCAAATATTTATTTATTATTATATGTAAGTACCCTATAGCTGTCTTCAGACACACCAGAAGAGGGCGTCAGATCTCATAATGGATGGTTGTGAGCCACCATGCGGTTGCTGGGATTTGAACTCAGGACCTTTGGAAGAGCAGTGAGTTCTCTTAACTGCTGAGCCATCTCTCCAGCCCTGGGGAGCCCATTCTTAATGCACAGGAAATAGCCAAGATGCTGTCTGGTGTTTGCCTCTAAATCCTCTTTCCTTCAGCACCTGCCTAAACTCCCTCCATTGTCTTTTTGTTTTTGTTTTTGTTTTTGTTTTTGTTTTTTTGTTTTTTGTTTTTTTTGGTTTTTCGAGACAGGGTTTCTCTGTATAGCCCTGGCTGTCCTGGAACTCACTTGGTAGACCAGGCTGTCCTCGAACTCAGAAATCCGCCTGCCTCTGCCTCCCGAGTGCTGGGATTAAAGGCCTGCGCCACCAGGCCCGGCCTCCCTCCATTGTCTTTACCCCCAAATAGCACTGTTTGTGGCTCCTCTCTCCCATGAACTTGGCACCCGCCCCCCACCCCCCACCCCTGCCCCCATACACACTTGAGCTCAATCACCCAGCCTCTGCTCTCATTAGCATACTGCATGTCCTGTCCTCCTGTTATCTTAAAGGGACATCAACAAGGCCTGAGCCCCAGAGCCAGGCAGGAAAGAAACACAGACAGGCAGGCAGCAGCTTGTTCCTGTCACGGGAAGCTATGGACCCTCAGGTTCTTCACTATGCATCTCATGGAGCTGATTCTTAGCTCATTGTCTCTTCTGCAAGGCCCAGTGCAGCGTCTGTCCTGTCCCCTGTGTGCATCATGAAGTACTTTTGGTCATCACGAGGGAAGGTGTGAGCCCCGTCTCTGGGATCTTTGGCACAGTGGCCTGGGCCCAGGGGCTTGTGATGAAGTTTACTCTCTGTCCCTGACAAAGCCTTCAGGAACCCTCAGATTTTATAATTCCCAGCTGAAGCCTTGTGACAGGAGAGCTAGTGAGCCTCTGCTCTGCATACGTACTGTCTGGCGTTCACCCTGACAATCTTCTCCTGTGACAAGTCCCAGTCATCTCTGCTGAGAGTGTCCCCTGCACTAACCCTTGATGGTTAGAGGAATCAAAGTCTCTGCAGGCTCTCTCCCTTTCTGGAGGGTGTGTGTGTGTGTGTGTGTGTGTGTGTGTGTGTGTGTGTGTGTGTCCGTAGGCTGGTGCATATGTCAGCTCACAGAATTCATGTGAAGGACAGAGTTGTTGTGTGGATTCTGTGTCACTGAAGTCCCAAAAACCTGCATCAGGTCACATGTAGGCAGGTTTGTCCCCCCTCATGCCACAGCCTTGCCTGTCCCATATATGGCCCCTAGTGATTTGCCATCATCTTTTGTAGCTTATTCCTAGGACCCAGTAGCCCTGGGTACAGCTGTAACTGGTAGTAACCGAAGGTGTCTTCATTGAGCATGCTCAGTCATGTCATCATTCTCAAGCCAAAGAGGACAGGAATGGTGGACACTGGGAAATCCCTGTTCCTGGCTTATCCTTCCTGGGACAGACCCTTGCAGGAACTTCCCAAGCCCAGGCATCTCCCAAACACTCAACCTATGGATAGGCTGTGGGAGAGGTGAGGTTGTATCCCTCAACCCACTCCAGAAGGCAGCAGTCAACCAAGCTCCCAGGGGAGTCTAAAAAGTGATCCATCAATCCATAGAGTCACGTGGGCCAAGACAGGGCCTGACTTAGTCTGACTCAGGTTGTACGGAGGCCAGGTTATGGACCATGCCAGACCTCAGCAGGAGCTTTAGTGTTCCCATCTCTATAATGGGTACAGCTGTACTACAGAAAGAGTTTTTGACTCTTATTGTTTTTTCTCTCCTTTCCTTTCCGCTCTTCCCTTCCCCTCCCCTCCCCCCTCTCTCTGTCTTTCCCCTTTCCTCTCTCTCCCTCTCGTTCTCTCTCTCCTCTCTCTCTCTCTTTCCCTTGTTTCCTTCCCCAGAACTTGTTCCCCCTCTCCCCACCACCTTCCTCTTTCCCCTCTTCAATGTCTAACCCCCTCCTCATAAAGTCTTAAGGGAACCAGGATCAGGTGCCCTGTCTGGAGATCCGCCCTTCCTTCTTAGCCCTCTGCTCTGCAATCTTCCTTTGCCCTTTCCTTTACTTGGACACTTTTCCAGTTCAACTGCCTACCCGCTTCCTCCCACTATCCCCCTCTCCGGGAATCTGGGTATGTCCTACCAGTGGACACTTGGGTTTCTAGATGCTGTGGGAGAGATGTGCCTGCTGGGCACTGGGGTTGGCACATGATGGGTTACTGACACATAGATAGCCAGGAACTCTAGGCAGCCCCTTCCCTACAGTGAGTTTTCTACATCTGGGGTCTAGCCTGGTCACTCTTTTTGAGTCTTATCCACAGACTGAGAAAAGTCCAGTAACTTCTTTTTGGGGCTATTATTAGGTTCCCAGAAAATCTATTAGGTCCCCCTTTCTGCAGTCCCCCTCTTCCTAGAAGAGGCAGTAACTTGTGTATCTATGCATTCCCTATTCCCCCAAACTAGCCTCCTGAGGCCTCCCTTTCCAGACCGTAGACTTCATGGGCAATGTCCTGATACAGGGTATTGGGGTAAAGGCTGAGGACTTACCACCCCTAAAATGCCAGACTTCCCCTAGACTGTAGACCAAAGGCCATCTTTTTATGTTCATCTCAGTATGCTTTATCTCATGTCCATATTTATTAAGCAAGAAAGATGAGAGCCATTGGAGTGTGTCTCCACAGCGTAGAGACACAAATCAGATTAATCAAGTCCTTGACATTTTGTCTGAAGCTGAAGGTGAGTTATGAAGTGATGGCAGGGACTGCCTGACTTAGGCCTGGGGGTGGGGGGTGGGGTGGGGTAGGGAGGCCTTCTGGGGAAATATATTCAACCTGAGACCTGCAGGACAGGGAAGGGACAGATGCATGACTCAGAGAGGGCGGGGAACTGCAACCACATCTGTCCCTGAGTTTTCTCTGATCACAGTCCAGTTCCTCTTAGTGAGACACTTGCCCACAGGGGAAAGCCATGAGGGCAAGGACCCTGGAGCTCCCAGAGAGAAGGGAAGCATAGGAAGCCATGGATACACAGTGTGCAGTGGCAGAGGAAATAACTGAGGACACAGGAGAGTCCAGCGTGGGTGTCTGTAGCCTGGGGAGTGGACAGGGCTGTGATCAGCCTGGTAAGAGGATTCTTGCTCACTTGGGGCTTCCAGGCATGCAGATGACCACCATGGCTGGCTATAGCATCCAGCCAGCTCTGGGTGGGGCTTCTGCTTCCTTGGAGAGGCTGCAGGCTCCCCTCAGGACATTTCAGGAGAAAGTTCTAAGTCTTAGGTACTCCACATGATCCTCACTCCGTTCCTCAGAAGTCCCCTATACGACCCAGGCCTGAAGCCCCCCCAGTGCTCCCTAGGACAGAGTCAGAGGAGGGCAACTGGCCATAGGACCACATTTCTGCTCTTGTGTCTGCCAGCCATATGCTTCTGCCTTCCCAGTACTAAGACTACAGATGCAGGCTCCCATCTGAGGCATTTTACATGGGTGCTAGAGATCCGAACTCAGATCCTCAGGCTGGCATGACAAGCTTTGAACTGACCGAGTCATACGCCTAGTCCCAAACTCAGAATCTTAATTAATATCAAGTGTAGAAGCAAAACGGAGGTGTGCAGAGTGTAGGAGCCGCTCCAGACTGCCAACAAGACCCTGGCTAGGTAGTTAGACCGTTTTTTTCTCTTTGTTTCCATCTGGCTGCAGGGCCCTTGTCTAGGCCAAGGAGAAAGTCCCTGGGAGGCTGTATCTGCTCCAGGCCGTTGGCTCCCACCTTGTTTCACAAGATGACGTCACAGGATTTAAGTGGGGACCATCAGCTCAAGAGAACTGGCTCTTTCTGGCATCTGCAAAGATGCTTTGGCTCTGGGTCTTCTGGTTGCATTGATGAGTAACAGCCCCTCCTCACCCATTTCTACCCCACCCAAGGGTGAGGTATCATTTGAGTAAATGAGCTGCTGGGTGCAGAATGTGATGGTGTCAGGGTATGTCCTCTCATAGTGAGGACTTCCTCATGGTGTCCCCCATGTCTTCAGTGAGGTGGGCTAGGGTGCCATGTTCTTGTTTGCCATGTTTAGCTCACCTGGCCTTACCTGTGCTCTTCCTGTGCCCTTTGGAGCATACCCTTGTCTGCATCACTGGTTCTCTTTTCTCTCAGGTAAAGGGACAAACTTAGACTTCTTTGTTTGGGGGTCTGTATTGGTTGCTTTTCTCATCACTGTGAGAAAACACTTGACTGAATCAACTGAAGGATGGGAGGGTTGGTTTTGGCTCACAGTTTGAGGGTGTGATGCATGGTGGCAGGGAATGGTAGCTGGTGTGTGTGTGAGAGAGGGGGGAGAGGCAGGGAGGGAGGG
>NC_034594.1:63392734-63403325 GCF_900095145.1 Mus pahari | reverse complement strand
CCTTTCCCCTCCCCCTCCCCTCCCCTCCCCCCCCTTCCCTCTGGTTATAATGGAATGAATGTTGGTACTCGGTTCACTTTCCGACTTTCGTTTTGTCTAGAACTCCAGTCTATGAAAAGTGCATCCACAGTTTGGCTACATCTTCCCACTTCATTTACACAGGTTGGAAACTCCCTTACAGTCATGCCCACAGACATCAATGGTACCCTGCTACTCAGTGCCCAGGTCCCCCACCCTCACTCCTGGCCTGGGGACAAAAGTAAGTCCTGGGTTCTCAGAATCTTGGAGAGATCCAAGGGCTGCTGTAGGGATAAAAGAGAAGTTTGTGTCTGGGGACTGCTCACAGTCACCAAGTCTTCCCTGTTGTTCTCCATCTCAAAACCTTGGCATCTGAGTGGAGCTCACTGGTGGGAAGGCAGGGATAACATTTAGTGTCTGTCTTCTCAAAGGGAACTTAGGCACAGCGTGTGTGTGTGTGTGTGTGTGTGTGTGTGTATGTTAGGCACAGCGTGTGTGTATGTGTGTGTGTGTGTGTATGTTAGGCACAGCGTGTGTGTGTGTGTGTGTGTGTGTGTGTGTGTGTGTGTATGTATGTATGTATGTAAAGGCAAGGGATCATGAATTTGGTTAGCTTGGATATTCAGTGAGCTCCAGAAATCCTCCTCCTTCACTCTTCATGATGGGATCACACACACACACACACACACACACACACACACACACACACACACACTACTGTACCTGGTTTTTATGTAGGCACTAGCATGCACGTCACTGACTGAGCAATCTCCCTAATCCAGAAACAATGTTTAAAGAACTGGAAGACGTCATGGATCCCTGGCGATCAGACCCTAGAGTGATCTGGCTCTTGTGAATCAGGCTCTTGGAGACAAGTCACGCAGCTGAGAGCTTTGTTTTCTTTCATTCTCAAGTGGCATTCTTCCAAAGTCCAAAGAGAACAGGAGGGAGTGTCACGCAATGCCAGACAGCCCATGGGTGTCCAGGGTACAGTGGTGGCTGGGTGGGAAGCTCTGGACTCCATAAGCCTCCTAGGAGCTCTGGAGAGGACCACCTGTTTCCTAGACCCTTCAAACGAGCACCTGGAACTGTAATTCACTGAATACAGAGGCCCCAGTGCTCTGCCACTCCTTCAAGTGAATAGCCATGGGGAGCTAACAACAGCTCTCCAAGCAATATTCGAGTAGGGCATGAGCCCAGCCATATTATTTTGGTCATCTCACATATTTGAGAAGGGACAGAAGACATTAGATTGTTTTGATTTTTTTTTTTTTTGCTTGCAGATGGAGAATCATGTGTGTCAAGCTGACCTCAAGCTAACTCTATAGCTGAGGATATCTTTGAACCCTTGGCCTCCTGCCTCTACCTCCTGAGTACTGGAATTGTGAGTGTGGAGCTCTGTGCCTAGTTTATGGGTTGCTGGGGATTGAACCTGTGGTTTCAGATATTGTAGGCAAGCATTCTACCATCAAAGCCTCATCACTGTCCCCACATAATCTTAGTACATTATATTATATAAACAGTTTGTGTGTGTGTGTGTGTGTGTGTGTGTGTGTGTATGTGTGTGCCTGGGTATATGTATGTACTCCATGTATGTGCAGAGCCATCCAAGGTCAGAGTGGATATTGAAGTCTCTGGAACTGACTGGAGGTAATACATGATTGCGAGCCACATGTTGGGGCTGGGAACTGAAAGCAGGTCTTCTGCAACAGAAGTCAATGCTCTTAGCAGCTGAGCTCCCTCACTACATAGTCTTTTAAAGAAAACTCATTCCATGACAGCAAAAAGAGCAGCTTTGCGAGTGTGTGTGTGCGTGCATGTGTGTGTGTGTGATGTTTTACACAGCTCCCAACTATTAGTACAAGAGTGAGTTTAACCAAATTTTAAAGGAAGTATTTCTATCATCTTATCGAGTCAAATTTCCCCCATTTTCTTTGGTGGTTTTGGTGAAACCCATTTTCATAGCTGACACAATTCAAGAAATGCATATTACTGTTCTTCTTAGAGAAGGTGGAGTCTTTGCTGCGTGATGCTGCTCTGAATGCCTGAAATGGGACTTGTTCATTGGCTCACATGCTTACCCAGGATCTAATAAGACACTGACATCCTAACTTATTATGGGACGCACTTTCATATTTCCATTCCTAAGACCCAATTTAAATACGGGATCATTTTATTTGAAGAAGCTGGTTGTATTTTCAAGTGTATTGATACACTTCTCAGAAGGCTAAGAAGTGACAAGGAAGGCTGGACAAACAGTACTTGGCTTCGGAAATCTGGTTCAGTTTAGAGTGAACCAGGCCAGTTTTGTTCACACATAAGCAGCAGCAACATTCTAAGGATTGCCCACTTCCCACCTGGCATCCAGTCCAGCATCTTAGCAGCCTTGGAAGGCATGAGGATGACCAAATGGAATTCCAGTGACTCAGTTCTGATCTGTACCATCACAAACATACCTCGGGAGCAGCTTGGCCTTAAGTACCCTTGAAGTTTTGTGATCTGACATCCATGTTGTTGCTGTTCTCTCGGGTCTTTGAGGCAGTCCCACATCCTGAACCTGTGTGTAGGGTGCAGCCATCAATATGATGTCTCTCCATTCCCCTCCCAGGTGCAGCGTGTCCACTGGCTCACCTTTGAGTTTGTTCCTCAAATTAGATGGTTCTGGCTCCCTCTCACATCTGCCAACCTCCTTATCAGGAATCTCCCTGGACTGATGGTTTTGTGTGTCAGCAAGGAGCCTCTGTTGAGGAAATGCCTCCACGAGATCCAGCTGTAAGGCATTTTCTCAATTAGTGATCAATGTCGTAGGGCCCAGCCCATAGTGGGTGGTGCCATCCCTAGGCTGGTATCCTGAGTTCTATAAGAAAGCAGGTTGAGCAAGCCATGGGAAGCAATAATCAATGCATGTTGGTTTGTTATCTTCAGCTAGAAATGGAACCTGAGGCTTTGAGTGTGTTAAGCACTCAAAATACCTCTGAGCTAAACACACTTCGAGCCTTTTATTGGTTTTTATCAGAACTGAAACCTCAGGCTGAGAGTTAGCTTTGACAACAAGGCAGTGAGAAAAACCAAGTCAGTAAGCAGCATCCAGCCAAGGCCTCTGCATCGGCTCCTGCCTCCAGGTTCCAGCTCTGCTCGAGTTCCTGTCCTGACTTCCTCCAGTGATGGGCTATGGTCTGGAAATGTAAGCCAATAAACCCTTTCCTTCCCATCCTGCTTTTTTGTTCATGGTGTTTCATTGCAGGAATCGAAACCCTGATCAAGACACTTTCTGAAGCCTTGGTGAATTGTAGTTCTTCTGTGACCCATGCCTTCCCATCTTGATGGCTCTAACATCTCTGTCAATCTCTTTAATGTTGCTCTTTCTCAGAGTTCATTGTCCACCCTCTCCTTCTTCTTCAACAGCAGTGGAACTCAGGATCTAATGCTTGTTGGTTAAACACTTCACCACCGAGCTACCATCTCAGCACCCAGAGTTTTGCTACTTAAAATTTAAGGTTACTGGGTGGTGGTGGCACATGCCTTTAATCCTAGCTCTTAGGAGGCAGAGACTAGCCTGGTCTACTGCGTGAGATCGGGGACATCCAGGAATACATAGAGAAACCCTGCCCTCTCCCAAAGCATTCATTTATTTACCATGTATGTCACAGCACAGTGGTATTATGGAGGTGAGAGGCTGACCTGTGGACCACTGTGGGCTCTGGTGATGTAGCTCAGACTGGGCAGCAAGCACCTTTACCCACGAAGCCATTTCCCTTCCCCAGAGTTTGCTTCATGGTCCCTTTTCACACACATTTCACGAGCTTTTTCTCCTCTACTTACTTCCAAGCCTTTCTGTATCCCACGGTCTCACTGGGCAGATGGAGCATCTTCTTTGGGAACGTTAACTCCTTGGAGCTACTCTTTTCCCAGCCCGGTCCTAGGCCCCGTGCCCCTTCTCCTAAATTCCCACACAGCCCACCCAGTCCTTGCATCAGAACTTAGAATATCACAGCAGTCTTGATCCTGCTGTGCCTAAGTCGGTTCCTTGGCCCTGGATTCTCTGAATCACTCCTGGAGCCCACACTTCCTTCTGCACACTGCACTGACTTCAGGTGATGTCATTCTAAAGGACTCAGTATGAACACTGTTTTCCTTGAGTCCCAGATGCTGGGCACAGAGTAGGACCTTGATAAATGTGTTGATTAGTTATTTTCAGTTTTTAGTACTAGGAACAGAACCTGAGGCCTTGCGTGTGTTAAGCACTCAAAATACCACTGAGCCAAACACACCTCAGGCCTACTGGTTTTTTGTTTGTTTGTTTGTTTGTTTGTTTGTTTGTTTTTGTTTTTGTTTTTATCAGAACTGAAACCTAAGACTGAATGTTGGCTTTGGTAATGTCCTCGGTGACAAATTCAGTCAGCCTGACTCCTTTTGCTTCTACCAAATTCCATTCTCCTTCTATGAAGACTTTCAGCAAGAGAGGCAGTAACTTTATCCTCTGCATCTCAGTAGATTTCTTTCTTTCTTTCTTTCTTTCTTTCTTTCTTTCTTTCTTTCTTTCTTTCTTTCTTTCTTTCTTTCTTCCTTTCTTTTTTTCCTTCTTTCTTTCTTTCTTTTTTTTTTTTCCCCGAGACAGGGTTTCTCTGTATAGACCTGGCTGTCCTGGAACTCACTTTGTAGACCAGGATGGCCTCAAACTCAGAAATCCACCTGCCTCTGCCTCCTGAGTGCTGGGATTAAAGGCACGTGCCACCTCGCCTGGCCTCAGTAGACTTCTATTGCATCATGCTTTATAGAAATAGGGGGAAAATGTCCAATATTGCCCTAAGTTGTTCTTTTCAGCACTAACATTTCCCCTCGTGGATTTTCCATTAGTCTGTCAAATACTTATAATCTAGCGAGTGCTTATTTTTTGCACAGTTCAATCATAATAAAATTTCTACTTAAGTATATTTCATTGTACATTATTATTTTGGCTAAAATCCTAATAACATTATACAAAAGACCCATCCAAATTAACCTGAGTGGGGTTTTTGCTCCTTGTAGACCATAGCCCATAAGGTTCCTTTCTTAGCTGCTTTTATGGAGTCTGTGGATCTTTGGAAACCTTAGAAACTAAAGAATTTCCAAGCACCCTCAGGTAGAACAGCTTCCAGCTTGTCCAGCCATATCGTGAAGTAGAGCCCAGGTATGGGGTCACACCATAGCATTGACTGCTGTGAGTGTCATTGGGCCACCTGGTAGCAAGATCATTTGCTGGTCCTTGCCACGGGCTCAGAACAAGATGGCATGACCCTGACTCCTCTGGGTGTCCCTTGAACAATGGCTCCTTTTCCCCTCTGAAGTGTCTTGGTGAGGAGGGTTTGGGAGGTGCTGTGTTGAGAAGGGCCAGGAGCTCAGCAATAGGATAGGTGCTGATTAGCTGCACAGGGTTCACGAGTGGGTGAGTGGGTTCAGGGGTGTGCCTTACTACTGAGGGTGTGTGTAACTTTTTCTTTCTTTCTTTCTTTCTTTCTTTCTTTCTTTCTTTCTTTCTTTCTTTCTTTCTACCTGATGACTACTGTTGCGCAGGTCCCGCATGCCTGCATCCTTGGGCCTGCAGGAACATGAGCACGTCTGTGTATGAGTTCATGTGTTTTTGTGTGTGGGTTTTTTTTTGTACATATGTGTACATGAGCATGTATGTATTTTTAGGTGTGTGTATGTGTGTGTCTGTGTTTGGGTATATGTTTGATTCTAAAAGTGTGTTTATGGGCTAGGATATGTTCCTGAGTGTGTCTTTGTGTATGATTGTGTGTCTCTGTGTGTGTACATCTGAGCACGTATGTGATTCTGACTATGGTCCTGTGAAGGTTAAAGGGTAACTGCAATGCATAGCACAGCTGTTCTGGATGCCAGATGGAACAAGCTAGGTAAATTATCTTAGTGATCAGAACAGGCGGCCCAGTGGAGACCCCCTGGAATCCAGTTGTTAGTGTGTGCCTTCCCATTGTGGATCCAGGAGTCTCTTTGGGTCTGGATCTATGTTGCGATGGGGTGGCCTCTAGGCTCTGGACTCTACACTCTGGTTTCCTGAGTAGGCCTAATTTTGTGTAATATGAGGCCCCTTCTCTGATGTATTCCAGACATGTCTGTGTAGGCTGAATTCACACAGAGACTCTTTGTCTAAGTATGGCAACCTGGAGCCTTTTCTTGGGTGGTCATGTGGTCATGGTGGTGCAGAAATTGGGGTACCAGCCAGCTGTCTCTGAGGAAGAGAAGATGATGATCCCCTGCCCCAGGTTCCAGAGACTTATAGTATTTGACCCAAAGGTATCTGTCTTAGATAGTGTTTCCATCGCTGAGAAGAGACACCATGACCAAGGCAACTCTCAGAAGAGACAACATTTAGTTGGGGCTGGCTTACAGGCTCAGAGGTTCAGCCCATTATTATCACAGCGGGAAGTACACCAGCATCCAGGCAGACAGATGCTGGAAAAGGGACTGAGAGTTCTATAACTTGTTTGGAAGGCAAGCCAGCAGGAGACTGGCTTCAGAGGGTAAACAAGAGGAAGGCTCTCCCACACTGGGAGGAGCCCAAGCAAAGGAGCCTCAAAGCCCACTCCCACAGTGACACCCTTCCTCCAACAAGGCCACACCTACTAATAGTGTCACTCCCTGGGCCAAGCATATTCAAACCACCACAGTGCCTGAGTATGCTTTCTGCCAGGGTGATGAGAAGTGGGGTCCCTGTGCTTTCTGGAAGCTAAGACGGAGCTGGGTCTTGAGGTAGAACTATTCCCAGTTTTCTGAGAAACTGCCAAATTGATTTCCAAAGTGGTTGTACAAGTTTTCACTCCTATCAACGGTAGAGGAATGTTCCAGGGGAAGTGTCTTAGTTAGGGTTTTGTTGCTGTGAAGAGACATCAAGACCAAAGCAACTCTTATAAAGGATAACTTTTAATTGGGACTGACTTTTTCAGAGGTTAAGTCCATTATCATCATGGCAGGAAGCATGGCAGCACGCAGGCACATGGGGCTGGAGGAGCTGAGAGTTCTATATTTTGATCCAAAGGCAGCCAGAAGCAGACTGTCTCCTGAGGCAGACAGAACTTGAGCACTAGGAGCCCTCAAAGCCCACCCCCACAGTGATGCACTTCTTCCAGCAAGGCCACACCTACTCCAACAAGGCCACACCTCCCAATAGTGCCATTTCCCATGAGCCAAGCATAGTCAAACCACCACAAGAAGGTACTGCAAGGACAGAGACTGAGACCCAGAGTGAGTCCAAGAAAGGAGACAAAAAGAGAGATTGTTCTATTTTCTTTGTCCTGAGAGTGAAGTGACTAGGATCAGACCCTCAGCACCTAGGGGTGAACTTATTGTGAACTGGGGGTTTCCTAAAGCTTCCATGACCTCAGCAGGCTACCCAGAAGCTGCCCATTGTATGTTCCTCTCTGTGCCCGGCAGGTTTTTGACTCCTTCAGCTTCCAGAGGTCCAAACACCTGCTGTCATGGGCCCCTGGGCCTGTTGGCAGGAAGCCCTGGGGAGGGAACAGGAGGAGGCAAGTGGTCAGGAGAAAGTGGAACAGCCTAGCTCAGGGGACAAGAGGCCAGAGAAGGGCTGGGGAGAGGTGGGAGCAGAGAGGAGACAGGAAGGAGGGCATGGAAGAGCCTATGGGCTCCAACGAGGAGGGGCTGGCTGGTGGGAGTTAGGACCCTAGCTGAATGAGGTAGGCAGTCAAGAAGAGGGGGCTAGTGCTTGGGTGTGGGATTGTTGCAGGAGGCTGGGAAGTGACTGGCTCAGGGATGGGGAGAGGCAGGCCTAGTGCAGAGGGAGCAGGCAGCTGGCTGAGGACAGGACATTCAACCCCCCAGGACTCAGCATGGGGTGGGGGTGGGGCAGTAGAGGCTGTCCTCATACCTCACCCCCTCTAGTTCAGCGCTCTGGGGGTGTTCAGTCAAGAGGCTTCTGAGCTTCCACGTCTTATGAATATTCACGCCCAGGCTCTTTCCATTTAGAAGTGTAGATTCAATTATTTTAATGAACACTGAAAAACTTTCTCTTCCATAATAGCTTTCTCTTCACATAATGGTCTGTGCCTTATGTAACAAAATTGGGTGTTCCTTTGTAGATGTCTCTTGAAATGTAAGAATTACATAACCATGAAGTCAAGACTTCCGGTCACCCTAAGTCCTAGAGCACGGGGAACATACTCCCAGGAAGCCCTCTGGACTCTGGTGACATCCCTCTGCTCTCTGGCTCATGCTGAGAACAGCAACTGTTTCCTGGAGGAGCAGATGCCCCCCCCCTCAGGGAGGTGGGTGGAGGGGTTTCTTTAAGCAGCAGGTGCTCTGGCCAGGGGCTAGCTTGATACAGACATGGGCTAGGCTGTAGGATAAAGGGCCCCGAGCCTCACCTGGGAAACCAGGTTTCCCTGGTGAGGCCCAGAAGGTGGAAGTGCCTATGGATGGTCTGTTAGAGAATGTGCCTATGGATGGTCTGTTAGAGGAAGTGCTTATGGATGGTCTGTTACAGAAAGTGCCTATGGATGGTCTGTTAGATAGGAGATGCCTAGGCTGGGATTCGGCCCAACTCATCTCAGGAAATGGGACTGGAACCAAGACTGTCACTTTGTCAGGCTGCAGTTGTCCTGGAGTGTGCTGGTCTGTGGGTGGAGTAGAAGAGGGCTGGGGTGTTGACTCAGACTCAGGATGACCCGAGCAGTGGAGGGCAGGGACCTCACTCACAGTCATTGAGGCCCTCTGAGGCAGAGACAGACTCCACTGTGCTGTGGATCGGGTGAGGAACTAAACTGCAAACGGGAAAGTAGATGTCATGAAGCCAGTGTGTGAGGGACAGAGATTTTGTGGACCTGGAGAAGTGGGTTAGAGCCAGAGCTTCGACAACAAGCAGATGAGGTTTGGGCTACGACTCTCAGACTCTCATCTTCTTCCGCAGTTTGCAGTTGGCACACTATTCTTGTGCAGATGTGTGGGGTGATGTGTGAGCCTTTCGTATAGGGTCATGATGACCAAGGCTCGTCCATCATCCCACACACTGGTTCTTTGTGATAAAACATTGAGAGGTCTCTTTTCCCTGTCTAGAAGTACACGGTAGTATTGGGGATGTAGCGTGGTGATGGGAATGAGCTTCATATGGAAGATACCAAGGCTTCCAGCAGGGGTGGGGTTGGGAGGACCGAACACAGACACAAAATGGTGATGGGCTGGGGCAAAGCAGCACACACCTTTAATCCCAGCACTTGCAGAGTCGGTAGCCGTGGGATTTCTAAAATTCAAGGCCAGCCTATCCTATATAGTGAGTTCCAGGCCAGCCAAGGCTGCATAAGGACTCTGTCCTTGTCACTGTTCTGTTAGTGAGAAGAGACCTTGACCACGGCAGCTCTTATAAAGGAAAGCATTTAATTGGGGCTGACTTAAAGTTCAGAGGTTTAGCCCATTGTGTGTCAGGAAGCATGGGCGCATACAGACAGACATGGCGCTGGAAAGATTGCTGAGAGTTCTACATCTGGACCAGCAGGAAGCGGGAAGAGAGAGTTACACTGGGCCTGGTTTGAGCATTTGAAACCCCCAAACCTACCCCTCAGTGACATACTTCTTGCAACGAGACCACTCCTCCTAGTAGTGCCACTCCCTGGTGACCAAGCAGTCAAATCTATGAGTCTGTGGGGTCACTTCTATTTAAACCACCACAGACCCTGTCTCAAAAACGAAACAACACAACAAACAATACATGTAATCTTTACTCTTGGATCAGCTTCTTCCCATCCCCGCTCCTCATCCTCCCCAGCCTCTGGCAATGTCCTTTTCTCTGTTCCTAGGGAGTGACCTGCGAGTGGGATCGAGTGATGTTTGCCTTTCCATACCCTTTACCTTTGAGTTTTTATCTCCCACTCCACTCCTGCTGATGTAATCTATAAGGTTCTCTCCCTCCTTCCTTTCTTCTCCCATTCTGTGTCAGCATGTCAGTATGTTTCTGTGCGCATGCTCCTGTGTGTACATTGTATGGAGGTCATAGGTCAATCTCAAGTGCCTTCTCAAGTGTCTTCTTCAGTCACTCTCTACTCTTAGAATCACTCACTAAGCCAAGAGCTCACTGACTGGGGACTGGCCCCAACAGCAAGCTCAAGGGTCTTAATCTCTTCTCCCCAGGGCTCTGAGAGCAGGCACAAGTGCCATGCCGATTTCTTTCTAATGTGGCTTTTGGGGGCATCTAGCTTATGTCCTCTAGCTTATATAACAAGCACTTTATTGAATGAACCATCTTTCCAGCCTCCTCTCCTCCCTTCCCCTCCCCCGATCCTTTTCTCTCTGGCAGGGTCTCATGCAGTCCAGGCTGGTCTCAAATCTGTTAGTAGCCAAGGCTGACTTTGACCACTTAATCTTTTGCCCTCTACCTCTCGAGTGCTAGGATTCCAGGCTTGTACCACCACACTTGGCAGGATTCTTCTGCCCTTTGTTAAGGGTCAGTAGTTTTCCATTTTGTGTTTGAGTCACGTTTTCTTATCTACTTATCTGTTGATGGACACTTAGGTGGATTCCATGTCTACACTGTGACTAGTGCTGCATGGAACACATGCATGTGAGC
>NC_034594.1:63390681-63392589 GCF_900095145.1 Mus pahari | reverse complement strand
CTCTCTGTCTCTCTCTGTCTCTCTCTCTCTGTCTCTCTCTCTCTCTCTCTCTCTCTCTCTCTCTGTGTGTGTGTCTGTGTGTCTGTCTGTCTGTCTGTCTGTCTGTCTCTCTCTCTCTCTCTGTCTCTCTCTCTGTCTCTGTCTCTGTCTCTCTGTGTCTGTCTCTCTGTGTGTCTGTCTGTCTGTCTGTCTGTCTGTCTGTCTGTCTCTCTCTCTCTCTCTCTCACACACACACACACACACACACACACACATACACACCACCTCTTTGTTGCAGTAACTTCATTTCCTTCAGCTTACAACTTAGCAGAGTGCTTGGTTTCTTAAGGGGCCATTGTAGGCAACTGAACCTCAGAGTGTGAATTGTGATATCTACAGAGTGGGGCTGCTCATCAGCCCTGCCTCCTGGGGCTTGGGAAGGATTCAGTACAGGCTGTTGCTGACAGATAAAGTTCTAGACTCTCAGGCACCATTACCTGAGATGGTCTAAACCCCAGCCCTGCATCCCTTGCATGGATGATGCACATCTAAGGCATTGTCACTTGAACTCTCTGCCTCAGCTTCCTCCGCTATAAATGAAGCCACTTGTAGTGTTCCTGTCCTAGATAGTGTAGAGAATTAATTGACTTCCACACCCCACAAAGTCGTAGTCTATTGGCTAATCCTTAGGATATATAAAGTGGTGGGGGAAATGTCACCCTCAATGACATCTCCTTAAGCAACCAAGGTGATTTAGTAATGCTAAGATTGAAGATGAAGATTAAATAATGTGTTTGAGTAGGGTGTGATTGGAAAGATACTTGATGACATCAGAGAGACGAAGTGGGCACATCTGGGACAGGAAGCAAGTACTGGCATACTGAACCCACATTAGAGGCAGAAAACCTTCCCCATAACCTTGACTGTCCTGTTCTTGGTATTGGAGAAGAATTCCTATTCTCCACCTCAAGATTTAAAAAGGTCAAGATTGTGTCAAAGATAGTCAAGAAGGAAGTGAATAATTGAGTTCCTATATCTGTAAAGGGTTTGCTAGCATTGTGGGGGGACACTTGGTCCCCAGATGGTGGCACTATTTTTGGATATGGAGCTTAGGTAGAGGAAGTGGTGTCCTGTGATGACGTGCCTTTCAAGGTTGTATGGCAGCCTGGGTCCCTTCCTCTCTCCACCTTCTGTCCACCGTGAGGTGAAAAGCTTATGCCAGGCAGTCCCACTATCATATTTATTCCATCTCATGGTCTAGAAACATAGAGACGATTGCTTATGAACTCGGTCGTCTGAGAGTAAGGCCAAGTCAATCTTCTTTCTACCAAAGATGCCTTTCTTGGTATTTGCTTACAGTAAAGCTAACTAAGATTGAAGATGTTCTCATTGTTAAAAAAGCCCAGGAAATAAAACCTTTGTGAGAGCAAAAGTCTAAGATATTGTTACAGAATCAGTGATTACCATGCAACAGAGCCAAGGAAAAATGTCCATGCATAGAGGAGGGGTAGGAAGGGGTGGAGGGAGAAGAGAAGGCTCACAGTAACCAAAGACAGAAACTTAGCACTGAAGCGTGGAAGAGCATGGCTCTGACGAGCATGTGGGGAGAGGACTTGGTTTGCGCTAGGCACCAGAAACACAAAGAGAAGTCTATCTTTTGAAGGGGCTCACTAGCTGCCCCATCCTCCATGTCCATGAGAAATAAACAAGAATGACTAGGCTAGCTGGGCAATGGTGGCACACATCCTTAATCTCAGCACTTGGGAAGCTGAGACAGATGGATCTCTGTGAGTTCAAAGTCAAGCTGGTCTAAAGAGCCAGTTCCAGGTCAGTCAGGGCTATACAGAATCTCTGTCTTAAAAATAGATAGATAGATAGATAGATAGATAGATAGATAGATAGATAGATACATAGATAGATAGATAGAT
The DNA here is from genome assembly GCF_900095145.1 of Mus pahari. NCBI lineage: Eukaryota > Metazoa > Chordata > Mammalia > Rodentia > Muridae > Mus > Mus pahari. The sequence goes on along the minus strand of NC_034594.1, from coordinate 63,390,682 downwards.
A
>NC_034594.1:63353219-63390566 GCF_900095145.1 Mus pahari | reverse complement strand
ATAGATAGATACATAGATAGATACATAGATAGAAACATAGATACATAGATACATAGATAGATACATAGATATATACATAGATACATAGATACATAGATAGGTGAAAGAAAAACTACAATTACATTTCCTTTAAAAAATGAGTTGGTGGCTGTGACTTTGGGCAGTGTTAAGGGGGTCAGGGGTGGCATCAGAGATGAGAAAATGTGCTGGATTTAGATAGAGGCGGAGTCACTGGTTCAGCCCAGGATTCTTCTCTTCCACCTCGTCAGACCTCTCTCAGCTCCAGCAGAAACAGAAGAAGATGAAGCCAGCGGTGTTAATGCAGGAGCCTGAATCGGCCACCATCGTGACACAAGATCAGGCAGGTCTCACACAGATGTCTGAGCACCTAGAACTTCCTCCTTCGAGCTCTCAGTCAACTTTCCAGGAAGGGAGAGGAGAGGCGGGGCATTCTAAGCAGCTGCTGTCCCTGCCTTGACATGAACTATCCAACACTTTGCTCTCTGTAAGAGGCCCATGTGACCGCACTCAAGGGGACAAGACAACATCTCCAGTCTCTGTTGGTGGAGAATGTGGTCCACTTAGAGGGCAGGAAAGGGGACTTCTCTTGGAGACTTGGCCAAGACTGCAAGGCTGGGGCTCATTGGTACTCCTAAGCTGTCTCATGGGAATCATCTGGGCTTGGGGACAGAAGTGTGATCAAACCTTGGATTTGGAGCAGAGGTGAGACATGTAGCTACTGTGCGAGTGTAAAGGGTCCTTAACCTATCTTCCTTCCCTTGCTTCTCCTTCCTCAGTTTATCCTGCCTTCCCTTTGCTGCTGAGCTCCCTCTTAGGGCTGGTACCCTGCTACTCAGGATGATGTTGTTATCAATCCCAGCCTCTTCCCTCCCTCAGACCCAATCTCTAAAGGCGACAACGGCAGACTTACATATATCCCTGGGGAGGAAGAGTCTGAATCTTTAGCTGAGTTGCTGGGTGTCCTTTATCTGTCCTTTTACTGCATCTGGTTTTGAGAAAGGTTCTATTGTCTGTCTTAGACTATACAAGCTGCAGAATAGGGAATCAGCAAGCACTTATTGATCAAATGAACTTCTGACCCCATGTTGACGATGAGGAAGTTGACTTGGAGAAATTACAGAGACTTGTCAAAGGGGTGTGGCCACTCTCCCTGCTTGCTGGGCTTTCTTAGGAATCAGGGTGCCACTGGTGACCCCATGACCTTCTCTCAGACACCCCATTCCCACTTCCTGTCCCAATTCCTTCTCAGCACTGAACATCCAAGGTTTCCTTTTTTATTGGTCAACTTCCAATATGATGTTCTTGTTCAGTGTGTTTGTTCAAGGTGACCTTTGAGCAGCTCCTACTCCTGGCTGACCGGCTTCAAGCCTCTGCTCTTATTGTTTGCAATCCTTAGAACTCAGCTACACAGAGGCAATCCGCCCCTGTCCTCAGCGACAGCCCCCACTCCTGTCCCCAGAGACACCCCTATGCTTGGTCGTTCTGAATGCCAAGCAACTGTTGTGTGTGAGAAGACCTCTTAGGCTGTTTTTTGTTTTTTGTTTTTTGTTTTTGTTTTTGTTTTTGGTATCTCGGACCTCTCTCTGCTCCCTGCCTCCCTGCCTAGGGTTAGCCTTTAAGCCTATACCCTTAGGTTAATCCTTAACCCTTAGGTGAAACCCCTGTTGGGGCAAGTCTGTCCCTCAGAGTAGGTGCTGGTCCTTGATGGCTGGAGGGGTGAATGGAGTAGTGTCAGGAGAGGATGTGGTAGTGAAGAAACTCTTAGGTAAGCAGTCAGAAGGGCTTGCCTTGCGCCCGAGAAGGAACTGCTTCCTGGAGCTCTCTTGATGCCTGGGGCACTTGATGAAGTTGGAGGTATGTGTTCCAGTAGCATCTCTTTAGAACCCCTTTGAAAGGAGGCAGGGACCCAGCCCAGCTGCCAAAGCTTCTAGCTTGCTCTTAAGGAAGAGAGGGTAGGACGGATCAAGGCAGTGATCCCAGGCTTAGGAAACTCCCAATTAACTTTTTTTATTTATGCTTTTTCAGGTCTCAAAGGGATGTAGGGAGCTGGGGGGGGGGTCTGATCCATGAGCAGGTCTCTGCCTGACTGCTACGGAGATAGGTATTCCATCTTTTCAGGTTTTAGAGAGCACTTGGGAGAGGTGGGACAGTGATCGTTTACATGGCTTTACTAAATGTCTTCCTGTGTGTATTTGACTCATGACCAAGCATTTAAGCATTTAAAGAGCAAGCAACAGCAAGGCATATTCTTGAGAAAGAATATATGAAGCAGGACGGTACACACCCATAATCCCATCTGTATGGTGAACCCGAGAGCAGCCTGGGGTACGTGAGAGCTTGCTCCCCAACCTGTCCCCCACGCACAAAGAAAAAGAAAGTAGCAAAGGCCAAGGGTGTATGAGCCCCCTTTGAGTAGTGGCAGGACGGTGTGAACCCCTTGCTGGGTTTCCAAACCCATGCTCTGGGTAACATGATGGGTATGGGACACCTGTGTGACTCTTGCCTGTCAAGCTTCCAGCTGTCTTGATCTTATGCCCTGTCTAGATGCTGCCTTGCCCCCGTAGCCAGGCTCTGGCTAGGGTGTGGCTGGGAACATGAAGGTACCTCACTTAAGGAAGGTCTGCTCAAGGACTCGTCTTGGTTCCTAGGGCAGCTTAGTCTCTCTGTCCCAGTACAGGGAACATGAGCAGTGTTACCCATCCCACAGCATGGGGTTGATCAGAATGAAAGACAGTGGGGGCTTGGGATGGCTGTCACAGATCTACCATCTGTACACTGAGCACTGGGAACTTGAGCTCTGGAGGACCCCCGCTTCCCACAGAAGCTGATATGTATGCAGGGAGCACCCGTGCACCAGTATGAATCACTCAGACCCACCTTAGGGAGTTTCTATTCCTGTAGACACATGAAAGTCACAGCATGCATGATCTATAAAAATAGCCCTGCCTTGATACTCGGAGGGGCCCCCTAGCTCCTCCTGGCACAAGGGCTGCAGTCAGCCTGACTTTACTAATTGCCTGGGCCAGAGGAGGGCTCCTTGCGGAGCATCCTGCAGGGGCTGGCTCAGTTTTCCTTTGAAGAAGAGCGCCAGGGAAACATCAGCTCAGCATCTTTGCAGACACCTGTGTGGGTCTGACATAAGCCCAGCCTGGATCACGAGGACTTGCTCATATTCACGCTCTCAATATGAAAGTTTCCATTAACCACCGTCCTCTCTGGCCAGTGGTTCCCCGTCCTGAACCAAATGTGCTAAATGTCCTGATGATGCTCCTCTCTGTTCTTGAGTGATGCTCTTTCGAGAGAAGAAAGCTTCTCACACTGAACAACCTCCCCCTTCATCCTCCACCCTCACATACGCGCCCTGCCCCCGTTCTTGACTTATATTTTGGGAGCTGGGTGAGTGAGTGTACATCTAAGGGGATGGAAGAGAGTGGACCCCCTCTGCAGAAATCCACTGTCCTTGCCCTACATTCTGCTCAGAGGGGTGTGGACCATGCCCACCCCCTTTTGGGGCCCCTGAGGAATAGCCCCTAAGCCAAGCAGGTTAACTTTGGAGCTGCCGGGGAGTCTCTGGCCCCACCCCTGTACCCACCCCCAACCCCCAAGGAAGTTCAGGCCCGAAGAGGGGAAGTGGCTCTGCCTAGAGCTTGCAGGTGGCTGAGTCCTGAAGGAGAAATGACACCCCAAAGCTTAATCAGCTGCTCTGGATTACCTGCAGGTAACAGAGAAACCGAGGCTCAGTACCTCTGACCTGACCTTGCTTTCCCGAAGGCCTGGGCTCTGTCCATGCCTGTCCAAAATCAGTGGGCTTCCACACGTAGCAGGCCAGCAATGAGTGCTCTCCGTGACAGCAGCAGCCAGCAGCAGGCAGACCTGGTTTGTCCCTGATAATGGGTGACATTTTTCTATGAAGCCTCAACTTCCTCCTGATCTGAGTCAAGGTCGTAGGGTGGGGGAAGCTCCCCGTAGGCAGCGAAGGAGCCCTCCCCAGCTATCTTGGCTCGCGTGCCACCAACCTCCTCTGGCCCACAGTCTACTCCCCTGAAATCTTGCTGGGAAATCACCAAGTACCAGAGACTACATAGTCTCAGGAGTCCTACAACAACCCCCCCTGCCCCCAGGCAAGAGGCTCCTGACAAGCCATGGGTGGGCGGGAGAGCCAAAACTCTGCTGCTTACCAGCCTCATCATTTGCTTGCCTCAGTTTACCTCTCTTAGGGTGGAGTAGTATTAATCTCTTTACTGGGCTCTAGAAGTCTGTACATGGTGGTGCCTGCTCATACCCTGGCAAACAAGTGGTCAGCTCAGACTGCTATCCTATAAAGTGATTGTTCTTGAACTCCAGCCAAGCGTCTCCTAGAGAGTCTGGGGGAGAAAACACACCAGCATTTAGAGCCTTGAAAATTCTATATTCTTCCTTGCCTGTGAGGTCAAGTCAGAAAATGTCTGCTGGTCTGTCCTGGACTGGGCTTTGTGCTACTAAAGGTGGGGTAGGGTGGGGGTAGGGGTGTGCAAAGTACCACCCAAACCTCCTAGAAGTTTCTTCTCTAGTTTGCTTCCTTAAGGGGTCACTAGTCACTGCAACAGATCAGTCTGCCTGCCTACCTGGCTACCTGGCTACCTGCCTGCCTGCCTGCCTGCCTGCCTGCCTGCCTTTCATTAGTAAGACCTTCTCAAGGACCAGTTTGTGTGTTTGTTGGTGATATAAAGGCAAAGGAGACAGGCTTCTCTCATCATGGCCTCATTACTAGACAGCAGAGACACCTGCCCTTCTGCACAGAGATGATTCCTAACAGCCCCCCTTGACCTCAGAGGGCAACTCCTGTGGGATGCCCAGGAATGTGGCTGCTCGATGTGAGTACCAGTTGCTCTCTCCCACCTGATGGCCTTTTCCTCTACTTTTAGCACTTACTCTGAACCCCAGACTGACCTAGAACTTACTATGTTGCCCAGGCTGACCTTGGACTCATGGTAATTCTCCTGCTTCAGCTGCTTCTTCCACCCCCAAAATGTTGAGATTACAGGCTTGAGTGTGTGTGTGTGTGTGTGTGTGTGCATTTTCTCTACAATATTCTGGATAAGCAATTCTCTTGCTTTTGCTTGCATGCCAGTCACTCACAGGGAGATCTCTTTGCTCTCAGAAGTACTTACAGGGAAATAGGTTGGCTCTGCAAAGCACCAGGTAGCCACTCTTCCTATGCGGTCCCCTCCCCCCTCCCCCCCAACCGCACTGTGGAACTTATCCTGAGCCCTGAAGAATGGTCTCTCCCCTCTATGGTCAGCTCATCCTATCTGCTTCTTCTCTGGTTCTGCAACTCTTCACCACTGCAACCAGGCAGCCTTGGGGCCCAGGGTGACAAAAGCCACGAACAGCTAGCCAGGGCCAGCGACTGCAGCCTGTTTCTCTTCTAACTTGTGTCAGGATAGTCTTGGTTCACCCCCCTTTCCTATGGTCCTATCCGTGGGAAAGAACGCCTAGAAATTCTCACTTGCTGCAACTAACTCCATCTGTGTTTTTGTGTCTCTGTTCCTTTCCAATATTTCAGTAACGCACTTTCGGATTTTTATCTCTGACTTGCGTTATCTAGGAGACTAAGCTAGAGAGTCTTCGAAGTGAACGGGAACGTGTCCATGTCAGTTAAGGGACTGTGGCTGAGGTTCAGCTCCTCCAATAACTTCTTTCTGGTCCAAGCAGGAGCAAGAATAGCTGCTCTTCAGTGCGTCCTGGACACAGGAGTGGGACAGATGTCGCACGAGACCCTCGTGTCCACAGAGACTCTCTAGTTTCAGGCTTTGCTCTCTGCTCGGTGCAGCTAGCTCTCCTGCAAATGGGGCTGTTCAGAGCTCTGCCTTCTTTATTTGATTAGTGGTATTTTTAGGGTCAATCACCACGGTCACTAACTACAGTTACTTTTCCATTTCTCTGACTTTGCTTTGCATTTTCTGGCACATACCCAGCATGTATTTCTTCATCGTGTTCACTGGAACATGAATTCAGTGTTTCAGATTTCATTATTTGTCATGGCTATTATCCTGATAGGGTCTCTGCTACTGTAGCAATTCTTTTTAACTAGGAAAAAAGTATTTTTCCATTTCCCATTTCTTTCCCCTTTAGCATACCACAAGCCTAATGAATCACGCTGAAGGCATCCTCTTAGCATCCCCCTGCCTCTTCCTTCTCTCTGTTTCTTATCCATAAAATTTATTTGGATTTTTAAGTGGATGCTCTTTTTCATAGAAAACATTAATATTAAACTTCTTTGTTGTGTTTGCATTAACTTCAGGAGAGGTACACCCCTCCCTCCACATTGAGAATGTTGTTTTTTCAATTTCAGTTTCTATCATAAAATTTCTCCTCCTTTTGTCTTTTCAAATGAGATAAGATCATTTCGCCTAACTATCAAATCAGAAAAAAAAAAACCTGACATCTGCATTTATGTCTTTTAATAGCTCACCAAACTTTGAGAGAATTATGTATTAGATATCATTACTTCCCCACTTTATTTATTTTGAGACTGACTCTCAAATAGCCCAGGTTGGCCCAAATTGAGATCCTCCTGATTCAGCTTTGAAAGTGTTGGAATTACAGATATGAACCCTTCCACCTGGCTAGAAGAAGAAGAAGAGGAGGAGGAGGAGGAGGAAGGAGAAAAGAAAAGTTTTGCTTGGTCTACACAGTGAGCTCCAGGCCAGCTAGAGCAACACAGTGAGACCCCTGAGACCCCTGTCTCCCAAAAAACAAAACAAACAAAGAAACAAACAAATGATTCCGTCAGAGCGGGGAAGGTGATGCCCTCAGCTGAGCGCAGGGTAGTTCAATGTCCTCAGCTGAGCGAGGGGTAGCTCAATGCATCTCTTTCATCTTGTGTGACCCTCACTGCCTTGCCACACCTCGACTTCATCCAGACCACACTTTGTTTCAAAAGCTAATTTTAGCATTTTCCTTCCGTTTCTGGCACTTGACATAGTTTTTAAAGTATCTTACATTGCTTCCATGTTTTCCTGTATTATTGTGGTAAGAATATGCATAAAATTAATAAATAAGAAGACAGTAATTAAAAAAACTACCTACCATCCAACTGCTAGAGTATAACCCTGTCCGGCATATGGAAATTTTTTCTAGGGTTTTTTTCTCTCTCTGTGTGGGTTTTTAAAAATCACACTTGCAATCATTCTGAATGTAAAATTTCATACTTTGTGGGTTTTGATGTAACCTAGTCAGCATAAACCTAGCATCAAAAATTTTTCCATTGAGTGAATTTACTGTAGTGAATTTAACCATTGCTTGCCGTTTTAATGTGTGTATTTTTTAATCAGAAAAAATGCTCAAAGAACATATTTCTCTACATAATTTTCTTCTTTTACATAGCTTGCTTAAAGTCTCCAAGTTACTAAATAGAAAGCTAATGTGAGTTCTGTGGCTTATGATTAACCAAATATTCCAGCTTGTGTGCTGTGCACCGGCTTGCATATTCATTTGAGTATTTGTGAGTCCTTGCCGGCTTCTCGAGCCTGATAAACATCTTATCTCTCCGTAAATCCTTCTCTGTGTCTTGTCTGTTTCTGGAGCATCTCCTCAGAGAGAAAGATATTGATAAAGTATTGGTTTCACTTTGCTCTATCCCGTATATTATTTTATCTTGACTTTTTAAAAAAGAGAATTTTTTCTATTCTACAAAGCTGGGCTGTTTTCTTTTTCTTTAAAAAATGTTTAAAATTTGTCTGTGCATGAGTGTGCTTGTCTCCGTGCATGTTACTACAATGTGTGCCAGGTGTTCACAGCATTCAGAAGAGGCTCAGACGCTTGGGGACTGGAGTTACAGATGAGTAGGGTCTGCCTCGGGAAGCAGGGGGAGGGACTGGGAATCCAGCCTGGCTCTCTTAGAAGAGCAACAAGTGTTCTTAACCATTGTAGCAACTCTCTGGACCCCTCCCGCCCCCCCTTTTGAGGATTGTATCTTGGCCTTGTCCTTTTCTTTTCAATTACTCTAATAAACAAGCTGTCACGTGTTAAATTTTCATCTGGCTTTTTCCTCTGGCTTGATCTTTGTCAATTGCAATTTTTTAATGAGTCTGAGTATCTTCAGCTGCCTGTCATCAGATGAAAACCTAAGTCAGTTCTTACTGATGGAATCTAATAGTCTCAACTTACTGACTGTGCTTTTATTATTGACTTGGGGAGGGGACGGGGAGATGAGGTGGGAGTGGCACCTCATTTTATCTTATTTCTGTCAGATGTCTTGGTACTTTATCTGGGATATCTGTATGTTGGTGTCTGCTTTCAATAAGAATGCTTTTATTATTTCACCATTAAGCACAAAGTTGCTATGGAGTCAGAAAGTTTCTTCTTATGATTCTGAGAAAGTGCTTTCTATCCCTTCATTTAAATAACGGTCATGAAAAACTATTTATATAGGCAGATGGCATCTCAGTTTTCCTTAAAATGATGTGATCCACAGTGTTTGTAGATGTGTCCATGTTTCTGCCACAGATCTGACGTAGCCACGGTGCTTATAATCATAGTGTACTGGTAGCCTCTCAGGATGGCCAGATGTCGGATCTGAGCACTGGATTTTCTCTTTTGTGTTACACATATCAAGTCTGGTACTTGTGCGAGCTTTGTAGGCAAAAGCTCATTAAAGATTATCTCGTGTTCTGACATAGTTTGCAGCATTTGGGAATCACCAGTTGCTTAAAACCCTGAAAAAGGTGCCTGCTTGATTCATGAGCAATCTTTGATGGTGCACATTGTTTCTTTCATGATTACTAGTCTAATGGTTGCTTCTCCATCTTGTTTAGGTTTGGTAACTGGTGTTGTGTGTCGTGAGTCTTCAGTTGCATGAAGGTTTTGCGTGGCTGCACACAGGGGGCATTGTCTCTTGCTAAAGTTATCGCCTTCCTCTCAGGAACTAATGTCTCCTACTTCTGGATGAACATTTCAGTTTGCTTTCTTGACCACAGCCAAGGCTTGCTTTAGAAAATGGCATGTCCGCCCCTGCCCCACACCCAATACACTTCCGGATTCTGTTGTTAATCGTTATTTTTCTCCTAATTTCCCTGGGACTCTTCCCCACCCCAATTCTAAACATTCAAATGGGTTGCTTAATTCACTTATTAAGTTTTCTTCTCCCTTTTTTCTCTTAAAAAAAAGTAAAATAAAAACACAAATTACGGCAACCAGGGCTGTAGATTTGTCTCCAAATGATTTGGACTGCATCCTGCGAGTTGATTTTTTTTTCTTCTTTTAAACAATAAATCAAAAACTTCTTGCATTCTTGACTACATCTTAAGCATTTTGTTTTCTTCTATACTTTTGTATGTGGTCAGAAAATATAGACAACACAGTTTCTGCCTAGGGTTTGTCTTTTTCTTTCTTTCTTTCTTTCTTTCTTTCTTTCTTTCTTTCTTTCTTTCTTTCTTTCTTCTTTTCTCTTTCTTTCTTTCTTTTTTTTTTTTTGAGACAGTATATGTATGTGTACACTATGTATGGCTGGCTTGAAACTCTATGTCGATCAGCTGGCCTCAGCCTTAGAAATCCTCCTGCCTCAACCTCCTAAATGCCAGGATTAAAGGCATATACTAGCATGCCCGGTTTACCTTGTGTTTTTGATGGGTGTCTTATTCTTTCTAGATAGATAATTCATTTTGGCAAATGTTTCTTTGATGTATAAGGATAAAAATAGGTTGCTTATTTGCTTAAAACCAGACTCAAGAACTATTGAGTAACATCAATTATAGTTTGTTTAATTCTGTTCTTACGTGTGTTTTTTTCTGCTTGACATGCCTGAGTCTGTTAAAGTCTCCTACACCATTCATCTTGGTTAGCAAATCTCTACATTCTGTCTTTGTATACTTCCGTACTGTGCTATCCGTGCACGAGACTGTGGCACTGGCCTTCACAGTTTTATCTTCCTTTCCTTCTTTATTTTTTGTGTTGCCGGAGCACCTAGGATCCGTGCATACCAGGCCAGTGCTTTACCACTGAGCTGCATTCCCAGCCTCTATTTCCCCCTTATTAGTAGAAAATAACCCTTTCCCCTCTCCGTTATTACATTTATTAAATTTTTATTAGCATGTATTTGTTGTGCAAAGTTGTAGGTTTTATTATCGCCAGTGGCACACCTGAGTAGTGTACCTTGTAGTTCCATTACACTCCCATCAAGTCCCCTGCCGTAGCCATTGCTCCCTCAGAAGACAGCCTTTGTAACATGGAGTCACCTTACCCCCGAGGCTTGCTGCAGGCTCTGCCGTTGACTGTCACAGCTTGCTTCTGCTTCTGTTTTCTCTGTTGTCATGAGACTGTCACTTGTGTGCCCTTGATAAGAGCAAAGCCCGATAATATTTCTGGTTTTTATTGTTGCTGTTTGTTTGTTTTGTAGGATTTCACTATGAAGCCCTGGCTGGCTTAGAACTACGTAGACCAGACTGGCCTTGAACTCAATGCCTACCTGGCTTGAACAATCCTTTTTAACTGAGCTGAGAATTGGGGGATATTTCATATCTCCTATCTTGTCTGTGCTTAGTTTCTTTTCCGGTTATAGTCACTCTGTGCTACATAGTCCGATGGTTTTGTGTCTTCATCTTCTTCGGTGATTTTGAAGGTAGACATTCTGTTCTAGCCACGGAATTTATCAAATACCGATCATACGTGATTGTAGGTTTCGCTATGATGACACTCTCGTGTATATTTGTGTATTTTGACCATACTCTTCCCCATTACCTCATATATGCTGTTTGTCCCCTCCCTCTTCTCAACTAGTCCCCCTTCTGCTCTTACAGATGTCCATTTTTAATAGTCACTGGTTACTTTAAGGTTCTTAAAAAAAAAAAAAAAAAAAAAAAAAAGAACCCTACATTTGGCCTAGGGAGATGGCTCAGCGAGTAAAGGTACTCGCAGGCGAGCCTGACAGCCTGCAGTCCCAGGGACCCACATGGTGGAAGAAGAGAGCCCAGCTGTATAAGTTGCCCTGCAACCTCCATAGACTTGCTGTGGCACATGTACACACATACACACACACACACACACACACACACACACACACACACACACACACAGAGTAAATGTAATAGTAAAAACTAAAATCTTATACTTAAATTTCTATAATTAGCGAAAATTAAAAAAGAAGAACACATTTTAAGTTCTAGTATTCTGTAGTTTCAATGGTGGCCATGGCCCACAATGGCTAATTCTATGTTTGATGAAGCTCTGCAAGAGAGGAGCTTGAAGGCAGCAGACATGAATACTACAACAACAACAACAACAACAACAAAGCAAGAGAGGAAATGCTTTCAGCTCTGCTGTGACCAAAACATCACACCACATCCTAAAAGTATGTATAATTATTACATGTTAATCACAAATTTAATTTAACTTGTAAAGATGGAGGTTCAATAGATTAAAACAGAGGCATTGACCCCTTTGTGGAATATTAGCAAGTGCCTGCTTTGTCCTAGGTACTGCCTGTCACTCACTGTCCACAGCTCTTACAACCTGAACTTGGTTCTTCCTTCCTTCCTTGTTGATTTGCATACTTTATACAGCAGCCCTTATCTTGGGCTTGAAGAAAAGAGACCAGCAGAGAAGAGAGGCCTGAAACTATAACTGTGAACTGAACTGAACCTTACAAACACAAATTTTCTGCTTTTGCTACGTCTCTCCCCCCCCCCCCCATCCCAGAGCCTCTTGCCTACTTCTATAGTTTCTGCTGCCTGTGCTTGGTTCCAAGGAGTCCCACCTCATTGTCACTCTAAATTCTCTTGTTAACTCTCAGAAGTGTGAAGCTTGGAAGCAATATTTGGGGGAGGGGACACACTTGAGAGAGGCCTTCTGTGCTCTTCACTCCTGAGCCACAATCTGGCTGGTTAGGAGATTCTTCTACCCAAATGTTCTTCCCCAGATCGCTGCTGGTGTTATGTGTTTCCAAAGAGGTGCACAAGGAACATGGTTGGTTTATTAATTTGGGCTTGCTTACAGTTCAGATGTCTAGTCCGTTATCATCGCACTGGGGAGCATGGTATCGTGCAGGGCAGACATGGCGCTGGAGAAGTAGCTGAGGGTTCTACATCCAAACTGGCAGGCAACGGGAAGAGAGAGTGATACTGGGCCTGACTTGGGCTTCTGAAACCTCAAAGCCCATTCTCAGTGACACACTTCCTCCATCAAGGCCACATCTATTCCAACAAGGCCACACCTACTCTAACAAGGCCACACTTCCCAAAAATGCCACTCTCTTTGAGCCTATGGGGGCCATTTTCATTCAAGGCAGCTGGGCTTAGGAGCCCCATGACCGTGGCCACCGTACTCTTAAAGCTGACTGTGAATGGGAAGCTCTTCTTACATACTTCCTTCCTCCCTCTCCTTCCTCAAGGGCAGCCATGGTCGGATTTGAATGTTCGCCCTCTTCCTGCTTTGTTAAGCGGTCTGCTTCTTGGATTTATCTATGCCATGTCTTAGCAACTGCTTCTGACTTGAAGGGACTCAAGAGTTACCTACCTACAGTGTTATCTGTATGTTGTTGCTGGCCTGGGTTGGCTGGAACAGAAGGCGCCCTAGCTCCTGCCTCAGGTTGAGTATGGACGCCTTTATTGTAAGTAACTTTGTCTTTTCTAAGGGCGTCTGTTTCTTCTCTTTCCTGGAGTACAGCTACGCCTTCACCTTACTCCTGTGATGACTCAGATTTTTTTTTTTTTTCGAGACAGGGTTTCTCTGTGTAGCCCTGGCTGTCCTGGAACTCACTCTGTAGACCAGGCTGTCCTCGAACTCAGAAATCCGCCTGCCTCTGCCTCCCGAGGGCTGGGATTAAAGGCCTGCGCCACCACGCCCGGCTGATGACTCAGATTTTAAAAACAGATTTATTTGTTTTATTTTGTATTATGAAAGGTTGCCACTTGTGTCTATGTGCCACAGGCCAGAAGAGGGTGTCAGATCCCCCAGGGAGTTGTAGAACATTGTGAACCTCCATGTGGGGGCTGCTGAACCCTGAACTCCAGTCCTCTGTAAGAGTAGCAAGTACTCTTAACCACCGAGCCATCACTTCAGCCCCCCTTCTGAAGACTCGTTAAAAGATGATTCCCCTCAACCCTTAGAGGGAATTGAGAATATTAATATTTCAGACCCTCTAATAATTAATTCTGCCATTAGCTGGAAGAAACTTCTTCAACTTCTGACTGCTTTGTGCCTCTCTGTAGAGTGCATCTTCTGGCTTCAAAGATCACCTTCTGAGACAGTTCTATTTGATGTCTTTCAGGAACTTAAATGGGACCTTTGAGGTAGTTCTGCTGGGGATGCCAACAGTTGAATCCTGTGTATTTCTCTCTCTCTCTCTCTCTCTCTCTCTCTCTCTCTCTCTCTCTCTCTCTCTCTCTGTTCGCTGTTTCTCTCTTCCCTCTCCCCCTCTTTCCCTTCTGTCTTAGTTAGGGTTTATTGCTGTGAAGAGACACCATGACTATATAACTCTTATGAAGGAAAACATTTAATTGAGGCTGGCTTGCACTTCAGAGGTTTGGGTCCATTATCATCATGGTGGGAAGCATGGTATGTATGTGTGTGACCCAAGCACATGAGATCACTTGAGCCAAGTGATCCAAGAAGCCAGAACTGTATCAGGGGAGGTAGGGCCTCTTCTCCCTTCCTCCCCCTGGTTTCTTATTGTGTATACTCAGAATATCATCTCTTTATTATCTCTCATTTAATAATGAGTTATCCCTCACTTAATGATGAGGATATATTCTGAGAAATGAGTCATCGTGTGCACACCACAGAGTACATTTACACACATTAAGATACCCATAATGAGCCAGACGGTGGTGGCCCACACCTTTAATCCCAGCACTTGGGAGGCAGAGGCAGGCAGATTTCTGAGTTTGAGGCCAGCTGGCGGCATGCAGGCAGACATGGTGCAGAAGGAGCTGAGAGTTCTACATCTTGATCCACAGGCAACAGGAAGAGAGATTGAACCTCTAGGCCTGGCTTGAGCTTCTGGAACCTCAAAGCCCACCCCCCAGTGACAGACTTCCTCCAACAAGGCCACACCTCCTCCAAAAAGGCCACACCTCCTCCAAAAAGGCCACGCCTTCTAATAGTGCCACTTCCTGTGGCCTGTGGGGGCCATTTTGATTCAAACCACCACACCTTTCAACCTTCTTTTCCTTTTGCTGGTGCTCTCACTGTGCTATACAATCCAGTCCTGAACTCCTGAGCTCAAGCGGTCCTCCTGCCTCTGCTCCTAGGTGTTGTGATTACAAGTGTATCCCACCCTCTCCAGCTTGTGCATGCTTGCACACATACATGCTTATACACATATGTGTAGGGCCTAGGTCAGTGTTAGGTGTCTTGTCTCAAACTTTCTCTACCTTTATGTTTTGAGACAAGATCTCTCACTGAAACAGAAGCTTGTGAATACAGACTGGCCGGCCAATGAGCTTCAGGGATCTAGCTGGGATTACAGGCACATACCCCTATCTTGCACTTTTTTGGTGGGTTCTGAGGATCTGAACTCGGGCCATTGTGCTTGTGTGGCAGCCAAACACAACAGCCAAACACACCAAAGTTTACCTTTTGCCTCCCGAGTCATACTGGCAATTTCTGAGATTGGCCCGGGGCACTCTGCATCCCTGTGTCAGGAGGAAGCAGCCTGTCTTTATGCACTTCTTCTAAGCCTCCTGCAGCTAGTCTCTTCTACCATCCTACCCTTAGCAGAGTTACATGGGAGACCTGAGTTTGAGACCCTTGCCAAAGGTTCCTCGGCACAGCCCTGGGAGGCACTTACCACAGCACAGGGGTCTTGTCTTATTGAGGTTACTATTGCCGTGATGAAATGCTATAACCAAAAGCAACTTGGGGAAAAAAGGGTTTATTTCACTCATACTTCCATATAATGTGTTGTTCATCATTAGAAGTAGTGGTGGGTTCCTGTCCTGACTTCTTTTGATGATAAACAGCAATATGGAAGTATAGGGTCCTGGAAGCAGGAGTTGATACAGAAGCCATGGAGGGATGCTGCTTGCTTGCTTGCTCCCCATGGCTTGCTTATCTTGCTTGCTTATAGAACCCAGGACCACCAAGCCAGGGGAGGCACCACCCACAATGGGATGGGCCTTTCTGCATCAATCACTAAGAAAATGCTCTACAGGTGGATCTTATGGTGGCGTTTTCTCAATTAAAGGTCCCTCCTCTTAGATGAATTTAGTTTGTATCAAGTTGGCATGAAATTAGCCAGCACTGGTCTAAAAGTACTTGTCATGGGAGAGGTGATTTCCTGTGTCTCTGTGACATGAGCCTAGGAAAAGCTCACACATAGGAAAGCACAGACTCATCGGAAGCCATCTAGATGGCTTGGTGTACCTCAAGTGTTTAATGCTTGGTGTACCTCAAGTGTTTAATGCNGCTTGGTGTACCTCAAGTGTTTAATGCTTGGTGTACCTCAAGTGTTTAATGCATAACACTCAATAAAGGGTCTGTCTATAAATATGACTATATGTCTATTGAATAGGTTTTTTTTCTTCTTTTCAATAGGGGTTATAAAGAGTTTGGGAATGTTATTCCACTTTGGATCTTTAAAATACCTAAATTTGGGGCTGGGCTGGGCTGGGCTGGGTGGTGGGGTCAATGGATAAAGTAGGTACAAACATGAGGACCTGAGTTCAGATCTCCAGCTCCAGGTTCAATGAAAGACTCTGTCTCAGAAAACAAACAAAGGGGAAAAGGTGGAGTGTGACAGAGAAGGACCCTGATACCGACCGACCTCTGCTTCCACACATGTGCACACCTCCACCACTCCCCACCCCCAAATATCCAAACCTTTTCTTTTCACATACTTCCTAGGAAGCTGTAAGCAACGAGAAACAGCCAAGGAACGGGAATTCTCTCTGCAGTGACGATGTAGCAAAGAAGTAAGCCACAAGGATGAGGGATGCGGAATTCCTGTTACCCAGGAAGACAGTTGGAAGCCTTAATATTTGCTTCTAAGCTTCTGCTCAAATGGGTGATGTTCCATTCACACAATAAATTCAGGGAGGTTATTAGAGAGAACTGAGTCATGTATACTCGTGAGGAACAATTGCTAAGAAACTTTGTTCACTGAAAAAGCAAGGGGCAGAACTGTAGGTATATTGTTTTTTTAATTTCAAAGATACCATATTTATGTATATGTTTATAAAATATGATTATAACTAAAGACTCCTGGAGAAAATCTACTGTCGTGCATGGTTAGCTCTGGAAAGTATAACTGAGGCCCTAGGGTGCAGTGGCGGTGTGTGCTTTTGTATTCTTCAGATATATTTTATTGTATGCCCAAATTGCTTTTTTAGCTTAAAAAAGTTTTTTCTTTCAGTATAATAGCATAAGATAAAAGCAACACCTCTGACCACTGGTACAGCCTCTCTGGTGACAGGCTGTGTTGACATCCCTTCTCTGTATCTTCAGGTCCCTCTCTTGGTATTTAGGACCTTGGGGAGGGTGAAGGAGGGACAAAAGTAGAGATGGAGCAGGCCTTGGTTGTGCCTGCTCCCCAAGTGGTTAGAGAAGAGGTCAGGTGGAAACCACCTCTCAATGCAGGGGCCCGGTGTGCTGGTGAACATGGCCGCCCAATGTCTAGGGCCTGGTAGACTAGCAGCTTGTCCTCACTTGAGGGAAGTAGAAGAAAGGGTGTGTGTGTGTGTGTGTGTGTGTGTGAGAGAGAGAGAGAGAGAGAGAGAGAGAGAGAGAGAGAGAGAGAGAGAGAGAAGGGTAAGGTAGGCAGAGGTGGATCAGTGAAAAGCAGGCAGGCATTAGGTCCTAATTCATTTTTTTAGAAGTCTAGCTTTGGGGACATAGGCTGATTATCTCTTTAGTCTGTTCCAGGCACCCCCTTCCTTTATACTGAACCCCACAATGACAGTCTTACCCTCCTAAAGTGGCCAGACTCATAAGCCAGACCTGCTCAGAGCCTGCCCAAGGTCCTGCCTCTGGGAAGGCACACCTCTATCCCTGGCCCTTCTGTCCTTCTCGTCTGTTTGTCTAAAGGCCTTTCTTTGTCCTAGACAGACTTCAGTTTCCCACATTCCCTCTAGGAATGTCCCTCCTTCCACAAAGACTCATTTTCTGCCTGGGTTTCTCCTCATGGGCAGCAGAGGCTGCAGCTGCTCCAGATTTTTCATCACAAGCCACCCAGAAAGAGCCCAGGCATGGATCTGATTGCTTTTAACTGCCATGGACAGGCCGCACACCTTCCCTTGACCCAGTGGACAAATCAGTTCCTGTGTCCAGTGGGGAATGTGATCACCCCTGCAGTCAGGGATGGATTCAACTGTCTACACATCAAGAACAGTGAGGGAGGGAGCGCAGAGGGTCCCATGCTTACAGAGAAGATGGAGCCTCTAACAGTCCCTGGAACCCTGATCCAGCTGCACCCCAATACTTTCCCTCTCCTTCTCTCCTTTCCTTTCCCCCCCTCCCTGCTCCTCCCTCCTCCTGTTTGTGTTGCCAGAGACCCAACCAGAGATGCTGTATGCGCTAGGCGGGTGCTCCATCCCTGGGCTGTATCCCCTGGCCTCTTCCTACTTTTTCTGAATTTGGAGTCAGGGCCTCTCTAGGTTGTCAAAGCTAGTCTTCAACGTGTGATCCTTTCGCCTCTCGGTTCTACCCGCTGCCAGTTTCTGGATGACAGGTTCACACCACAGACACACACCACCAGGCCTGGAAGCATTCAATGGTGTGAAATTCTGTCTTCGCTTAAACCAGCATGATTCAGAGTTTGTGTTGTTATTCCTTTCGATAAGAGCTCTGATTTTTAAAAAAAGGAGAGAGGCTCATGCACCGAAGAGTCCAGTTTTTGTAGGGATGTGTGTGTGTGTGTGTGTGTGTGTGTGTGTGTGTGTGTGTGTGTGTGTGCTGGTCAGTGGTTGAAGGCAGGTGTCTCCCTCAAGCACCTTTACTTTATATACTGAGGCAGGATCTCTCTCTCTCTCTCTCTCTCTCTCTCTCTCTCTCTCTCTCTCCAATTTAGCTACTCTAGTTGCCTAGCTTGTTGCAGGGATCTTAGTCTCCCCATCCTCCCATGCAGTCGTATTATTGAGTAGACCACTATGCCCATCATCCACATTCACGTGGTTTCTGGAGGTCTAAACTCCAGTCCTCATACTTGCATGGCTTCATCCCCAAGCCATCTTCCCAGCCCCTCGCTCTGTGTTTTCTGCTTGCAGTACACTAAGCATGGGTCGCTAAGGGCTCATCATCCCCTGCCAAGTTGTTTTGTTGAGTGAGAGGAACTTTCTCATCTACTGTTGGTGTTGCAGGCAAGAACATGAGCCAGCCAGAGAGCGACAACTGCTCGTTCTCTTCCGTGGATAAGCTGACCAGTACCTTGCAGCTGGCAGTCCACATCCCCACCTTCCTCCTTGGCCTGGCCCTCAACCTACTGGCCATCCGAGGCTTCAGTGCCTTCCTGAAGAGGAGGCAGCTGGAGTACATCGCCACTTCTATCTACATGATCAACTTGGCTGTCTTCGACTTACTGCTGGTGCTCTCCCTCCCATTCAAGATGGCCCTGCAACAAGTGGAGAACCCCTTGCCGGCATTCTGCACTCTGGGGGAGTGCCTCTACTTCATCAGCATGTATGGGAGTGTCTTTACCATCTGCTTCATCAGCCTGGACAGGTTCCTGGCCATCCAGTACCCGATCCTGGCCAACCACCTCCGGTCGCCCAGGAAGACCTTTGGGATCTGCTGTATCATCTGGATGCTGGTATGGATTGGAAGCATCCCCATCTACACTTTCCACAGGGAAGTGAAGAGATACAAGTGCTTCCACAACATGTCTGACGGCACCTGGAGTGCCAGGGTCTTCTTCCCCCTGGAGATCTTTGGCTTCCTCCTTCCCATGGCCATCATGGGCTTCTGTTCCTACAGGAGTATTCACATCCTGCTGCGCCGTCCAGACAACACTAAGGACTGGGTCCAAAAGAGAGCCTGCATCTGGACCATTGCTACCAATCTTGTCGTCTTTGTGGTCTCCTTTCTCCCAGTGCACCTGGGCTTCTTCCTGCAGTATCTGGTGAGGAACCGCTTTATCTTGGATTGCAGAATGATGCAGGGCATCAGCTTGTTTGTGCAGTTGTCTATGTATTTCTCCAACATCAACTGCTGCCTTGATGTTTTCTGTTACTACTTTGTCATCAAAGAATTTCGTATGAGCATCAGAGCCCACCGGCCCTCCACAGTCCAGCTGGTCAACCAGGATACCATGGTCTCCAGGGGTTAAGAGAAGGTACCTCTCTCAAGGGAAGGAAAGCACAGACCTAAATTCTCATAAAGACCCTCCTGGGCTTGCCTTTTGACACTCGCTGAATACCATCTTTGTTCTTTATACTCCCACTACAACCTTTTCACATCACCTGGATGGGTGACAGATGTCACGCTTGTTTTGGGTTTGGTAAAGAACCAGGCGAAGTCTTCATTTCTAAGCCTAAAATTTATGAAGCAGAAGAACCAAAAAAAAAAAAAAAAAAAAAAAAACCCCAAAATGTAGCTTGTCTGTATCTCAGATTTGCTGTCTTTCCATTCTGTTAGAGGGTCTAGAAAGGAGGAGAAAGGGCAGGGAAGCTAGAGTGGTTTTGTGGCGATTCAGGGCTAGGGAAGAAATATATCTTCAAGATGGAGCAAGCTTGTACTATTTTTCTTGTCTCTTCGGAAGCTCTCTTGGCAATGATCTCACAGAAATGAGGACAAAGAGGGCTTTTTAAGGACCGAGAAGGATTAGATGGAGGGAGTGGAGCTGTGTGAAGCAGGTCATGGGGAAACAGGAGACACAACAGAGCCAGCGGGGACAGAGTGGAAAGGGGCAGAGTAGCAAAGGAGTAGAGTGCACCCCGGGGAGGAAGGAGGCATGCTAGAGTTGGAACTGGATGCTCCCTCTCCTATTGCCATCTGGTAGCAATGCTGTCCTAGGACTAAGCAAGATTTAGCCTAAAAAACGAGAGCTCTTTTGAAGGTGACCAGCCTTCTGACTTGGTCAGCCTAGGAAGGAGTTCATTACACCACTATGAAGGGGATAAGACTTAACTTGGGGATGGTCTTAACTTGGTTCAGCTCAACCATAACAGAATGAAGTTGTCCTTATTGTGCCTGGCTGGGCAGCTGGCCCTGATGACACTATCTAGGAAGCTGGTCAGGGATCGGGGGTTGGGGGAAGGACTATCTTTACCAAGCAGCACAAAGGTCTGAATTTGAGGAAGGTGGAAGGGCTCATCAGTTCCTGGAGGGAAATGGCAGACAGCTGAACCAGTGTTGGAACCTTCATCGGCTCCTCTGTAGAAGGAGAAGGAGCTCCCAGGGACAGCTGAAAATCTCACTTGCCGTGACTCAGCCGTTCGAGAGAGTAAAATGATTAGAAGGATAAATTGTGGCGTGTTTTTGCAAGATGGAAGGAGTGGGACGGGAAGAATCCCAGGAGACCTCACGTGCTTTAGGAAGAAAAGCTAACTAAGTAGATCCTCCAGGGTAAGAGGCCAGGGGTGGCCTGATCGCGTGGGGAGGGGTAGGAGAAGATGGAACTATAGCTAGAATCTGGGAGCTGCCCACAGAGCAGAAGATGGAGGTGTGGCAAGATGTAGGGGAAAGGAGGAATGGGAAGGGGAGGAAGAGAAGGGAGGGAGGGAAAGAGGAGAAGCAAGAGGAAGGCAAATGGACAGGAAGGGCTGACGCATGGAGGGGGATAGAAAAGGGGAGTAAGGCAAGCAGCTTCCTCCTGAGAGTCTAACACTTCCACTCCACTGGAAGCCATTGAAGGGTAAGGCACTTCCAGGCCATGGTCGCTGTGGCAGTGTTCAGTGTGGAGCCACCTGAAGGAATAGTTAAGGAAGAGAGAGTTAAGGACCTTGGCAGTGGCTGTAGGGAAGTGAGAACCAGGATCAGAGCCCCATCTCAGGGCTGGGCCTCCAGGAACCCATTGGTGGTGATTCAGGGCTACACAGACCTGAGAAATGAGGTTCCCACCCTTGGATACTGTTTTGTCCCCTTGCTGTCTTGGACAGAGATAACACCTGTGACACCGGGATAGACAGCGGCTTCAGGTTCACCCATGAGTGGGGTAGGTCTTGGGGCTACCTCCTCTGTGTTCTCTCCATGAAAGGAGCTGTTCACCCATCCAACAGAGTCAAATGGTCCCCTCCATGTGCAAATGTGTCTGCCAGGCAAGATGCCCCAGAGCAAAGGCTTTAGTAGGCTGAATACCCACCCTCCCCATGGATGACCAGAGCTAAAACCTGATGTGTGTATATAGCAACGCTCTGTGGTGGAAATGTCTCTAGGTCCCAAGAGTATCATTACCAAAGAGGGCAGGGAATCTAGAGCCATAAACTGGGGAGAGGTAAGGACTGGTTCCTGGAGGTGTACAGCTGTGTCAGATTGGTGACCCTGGGCCAGGAGATTGGGGGTGGGGATAGGGTTTGAGAACCCACTGATTGATTCCAAAATAGTGAGTGGGGGAGACTTGCCTGGTGTATGTCACCAGTCCAATGGGTCCTCAAGTGGCAGTTGGCTCAGCAGTACCAGAAATGGGGAGGGTCACTGTTAGCGTTGAAGTACAGCAGAATGCAGCCAGTGAGTGTGGGAAACCCAGCACTTAGTTGTGGAAAAAGGCCCAGATTCCTGTTACTAAAGCCAGTGGGGCTAGGAGCTATTGTTTAGCCATAAATGTGACCTTATTCATACTCAGCCTTGGAAAACCTGACACACTGGCAACACGTAGAGCTGCAAGATCTAGCAAAAATTAGTTGGAAAACCAATTTGATTAACATGACTGACCAAATAAATTTATACAATGTACTGTGTGACCTTGTCTCGGGCTTCAGTTTCTGGCTCCAGAGAAGAACTGGTATTTAATGGCCCCTGCCAAGCGATTGAACAATGTGGCCCCTGGGAATCAGGTATGATGTTACAGGGATCTTACCTGGAACAAGTAGGTCACAGGCAGTTACCAGGTGCACAGCTGGTCTTCCCAGTTGCTGAGGATCCAGATCCTGTGCAGTTCGATGCACAGTCACATGGTTGCTTAGTTGTCTGTGAAGCCACTGGGTCTCAAAGGCCCCATACACTTGGGCTCGGTCCCTTTCAGCCTGCTCTTCCATCTGCCCCACCGTGACACTGGCTCTGTAGCCATGAAAGGCCCAGTTCAAGAGGACTGTTGACTACACATCCTCTACTGGTGATGCTCCCTTCTGGGTCTAGCTATGGTGTAAATCTCTCTTTAAAGGGAACTCCTCCTCATCTACCAGAACACTTGACAGGCATGGCCCTATAGGCTTAGGCCTAAGTCACCCCTGTTCCTAAGTACCTACAAGTTCCAAGGCATGACCTGGATGTGGAAGGCTGATCAGGGATATCCTTGTCCCTTAACAGACATTTTTCCGTTAACCCCAGCTAACTGGTGGCTGGGTCCTATCCCCTTGGCGCCCAGAGGATTTGACTGGAGAGCACCTATTCATAAACTGCATTCAGTCAGTTCTGTTACCCGCGAGTCCCCTCCCTGTAGACCCTTTGAAGTTGCAGTCATTACAGTAACACAGTGGAGATGCCCTGGGCTTCTGAGAACACCCACATAGAAAATTCTACCTATAGAAAGCTACTGTGAATAACCAGTAATTTCAAAGATGCTTGAAATGACTGTAGGCCCAGTAGCAGCTGCAGAGACTCAAAAGGATTTGAAAGGACGAGCTTGATATGTCAACGAGGAAAAGACAGGACGAGCTTTCAAGCCTGTGATGAAAAGAGTGTCAATCAAGCAGGGGTAGACACATCCCTACCTAAGGACCTATATGGAGATGCTATCGGCAAGACCCTCCATGCTCCTCCGAGGGACAGCTCCATTGGGGACAACATCCTTTGGGGGCCACAGAGTGGCTGACAAAGGGTACCGTGAGAATCCCATTCTGAGGACAGGGGACTAAAAGACTCATAAAGATGTTGATTTTGAGGTGCACACCCTGAAACTACTACCATAGTACCTCTTGCCTTCTCAGCTGTGCTTCTTGGTAAGGCCAGGGCAGAGAGACCACAGGCACTGAAGGGACATGGAGCACAGTAGGGGTGTGCAGAGCAAGTGCCTGTCCCCTCTTCCCTTTGTGAACAGTGCTGGGAGTGTGGTGGTGGTGGTGGTGGGGACCTTCACTGTGAGGTACAGCAGAAATGAGGCCTTCTGTCCTTTGATGTCTGCAGAAGAGACTGGAAGGTGTCACTTCAAAGGAATGCTTGTGGGAACAAGCCAGCAGCGCTCCTTGAGGCCCCAGACCCTACCTTTGCTCTGAGGCAGTCACCTGAGAAACTACAACCAAAACCTGTCTGCACGGGGTGGGGGTGGGAGGAGGTGGGAGAGAGTGGGAGCGGTGTTGTACAGCACAGTCACACACACACACACACACACACACACACACACACACACACACCACTCGCATGTGATGCACGCACAATAGACTGATGTTCTTAGGCTCTGGGAAGGACTATCTCCAGCAGCTGGAAGCCCCTACCATAGTATCCAACAGGCCTCCACCCCACCCCCCAGCCGCCCTCGAGCCAATGTCTTTCCCCTGAAAGAGCAGCTGGGGCTTTGTTTTTCTCTGGAGGCCACCAGGCACAATCAGTTGCTACAGAGTGAGGCAGGGACAGGTGCCAACACAGCAGCGGGCACTTGGTAGGCTCATCTGCACCTGCTGGACCAGAGGGTGAGAAACCTTTCAGAACCAAGCAGGCAAACGGACTTCTGGCATTCACGGAGGGTGGCATCAGGCCAGCGTTCTTTGAGTGTTAAAGTCAATTTAACTGCAGAGGCTGGGCTGTTTAAACCATTTTGACAAATGCAGATGTAGTAGGTGGTTAATAGAGCTTAGAGCTGTTGCTATTTCCTCCCTGGGACATCACTCTGGGGAAAAGTCAGATATCAGAGGTACAGCCAGGGGCTGATGGAGGGTATGGGGTACGACGTCAGTGGCAGAAAGGCATTCCTCACTATCCTGGAGGCTAAATGCTCATGGTCTGGCCTAGCTCTGGGTCTGGTCCCTGGCGAGAGCTCTTCTTCCTTGCTTTTGACTGGGTCTGCCCATGGCAGAGAGAAAACGAAGTTTTCTGATTCCTTCTGATGGGGACAGTCAACTGTCTGGGTCAGACAGTTAGTATTTCATTTTACCTTAATTGACCCCCTAAGATCCCAGGGTTGGGGTTTCAGTGTCTGAATTTAAGTGGGAGCATCCAGTCCACAAGGCTTTTACTCTGTGAACTTGATTAGAACATGTGTGTTTCCTCTAGTTCCTCCACTTGAATACACCCAGCTCTGAGCTCAGAACTTTTTACAAAGACATGCTAGCCCCGTTGTCCCTAGGCATCCCTCTAGCTCCGGGAATCATGGATGGATTCTGGCGAGAGAGGCTCCTCAAGACCTACAGAGATGGCCCAGCAGTTAAGAGCACTTGATGCTCTTCCAGAAGACCTGGGTTCCATTCCCAGTGACTACATGGTGGATCACAGCAGTCTGGAAGTCTCGTCTGAGGTGATCTAGTGCCCTCTTCTGGCCTTTTCAGGAACTGCGTGAGCACGATGCAAAGCACCCAGACACCTATAACAAAATGAAATAAAGAAATAAGAGTTACCTCACTAAGGATGATATCCTCCAGATCCATCCATTTGCCCAAGAATTTCATAAATTCATTGTTTTTAATAGCTGAGTAGTACTCCATTGTGTAAATGTACCACATTTTCTGTATCCATTTCTCTATTGAGGAACATCTGGGTTCTTTCCAGCTTCTGGCTATTATAAATAAGGCTGCTATGAACATAGTGGAGCATGTGTCCTTATTACCAGTTGGAAGATCTTATGAAATCCTTGGGCAAATGGATGTATCTGGAGGATATCATCCTTAGTGAGGTAACCCAATCACAAAAGAAGTCACTAGATATGCACTCACTGATAAGCGGATATTAGCCCAGAAACTTAGAATACCCAAGACACATTTTGCAAAACACAAGAAAACCAAGAAGGAAGACCATCGTGTGGATACTTCATTCCTCTTTAGAATAAGGAACAAAATACCCATGAAAGGATATAGGTACAGAGACAAAATTTAGAGCTAAGATGAAAGGATGGACTATCCAGAGACTACCCCATCCGGGGATCCATCCCATCATCAGCCACCATACCTAGATACTAATGCTCATGCCAGCAAGATTCTGCTGAGGGACCCTGATATAGTGGCCTCTTGTGAGGCTATGCCAGTACCTGGCAAACACAGAAGTGGATGCTCACAGTCAGCTATTGGATGGAACACAGGGCCCCCAATGGAGGAACTAGAGAAAGTACCCAAGGAGCTGAAGGGGGTTGCAACCCTGTAGGTGGAACAACAATATGAACTAACCAGTACCCCCTGAGCTCGTGTCTCTAGCTGCATATGTAGCAGAAGATGGCCTAATCTGCCATCATTGGGAAGAGAGGCCCCTTGATCTTGCAAACTTTATATGATCCACCACAGGGGAATGCCAGGGCCAAGAAGTGGGAGTGGGTGGGTAAGGGAGCAGGGACTGGGGGAAGGTATAGGGAACTTTCGGGATAGCATTTGAAATGTAAATAAAGAAAATATCTAATAAAAAATACAAAAAGAAAGAAAGAAAGAAAGAAAGAAAGAAAGAAAGAAAGAAAGAAAGAAAGAAAGAAAGAAAGAAAATGCCCTTAATAGGGGGGATGGAAGCCACAGATTCAGTACCTAAGAACCAGGCCTATGAATGTAGGCTCCCATGTTACATGGACATGAGGCTTTCTCCTACAGTTCCCTCACTGCTGCAAACTGCCCCTCCCACCAGCTCTGGTATCTCTTCCAGAGAGCTCATACCAAAATCATGCTCCGGAGCCTAGCCACCTTCCCTGAACCACTGCCGTGCCTTCCCGTCACAGATCCTGTGGCCATTCCTCCATCTAGACCTGGGGCTCCAAAGCCTGGCTTTCCTTCAAGGCAGGGTGAAACCTGGACATGTTCTTAGCATCCATCCTTGTAATCATGATCCCAGCGAAGATAATAGACCCATGGTGTCAGGAGGACATGGGGAAGCTCCAGCATCTTCCATTGAAATCAACAGGCATTTGTGCTTCCTGGGCAAATGCCACATGCCCACTCTTGAATGGGACAAGAAAGACAGGGCTTACAGCTCTCTTAAGCACCAGTGGTTCCTGAAAAGGAGTGAAGAGGCTAATTAGGAGCCCATGTCTGCCCACCATCCTGGCTTTGCTTAAGGTGACTGCAGTAGTACCCTGCCACCTTCCCATAGGCTAGTGTTTTCTAAACTTAAAAGGAGAATTACATCAGCAACTTAAGCAGGAGGACACAGGGCTCTGGTACTTTAAAAGATGAAGGAGGAGCTGCTGGGGCCAGTGGGTCTCAACTTGCCTGCCCTGTGCTTCTTCAAAGAGCCCCTCACACTTGCCAGCGACACTTAGCTGTGGTAGGTAGGTAGGTAGGTATCCACAGGGGTTCTGGGGTCTGCGGTGTGAGCAATGGGACTGCGGGGTTCTGGTCTGAAGCCGGCAGCCCCTCTTGTTGTATATTATGGTCTAGTGTCCCTCTCCCTTGAAGAGATCCAGGCTGAAGCCTCGAGGATGACAGCATAGAGAAGTCAGTTTGTCCTTCCTCAGGGGTCATCAAGCAAAGCGGACTTTCCCATTGGATTCTTTTGACTAAGGAGGACCCTGGGGATTTTGAATAATTTGGGGACGATCTTCCTGTCTGAAGAACACATAAGAACCCAAGCAATGCATTCTGGCAATATGAATAAGGTGAGGAGTTTTACAATCTAGGTCAGTGAGCAGGTCACACTCACTAAGCTACATTGTCATCGTTATTCCTGATATTTATGTCTTTGTCTCCTCCTAGGAGCTGATGTCATCAATTCCACCCTCCCAGGATGTCCTTATCTGACCTGCTGTGGAAGCTCCTGGGGGCCCTAACAGTCGTCCTCCAGAGTCTCTCCAAGGCCTCCCACTCCCTGCAGACTCTGCCTTTGGCCCAACGTTTCTCCCTTCCGATTCCCTCCTTCAGTCCCTCCTACTTCACTGTTCCCTCCCCTCAGCCCTTCCGTTCTTGTCCTCCTGCACTCTGTCACCTGCTTTTAGGAGAGGGTCCCTCCTGATGAGGGTCTTGACCCACAGCTGTCCTTGCTCCTAGGGCTGTTTCCATGGAAACCAGAAGCAAAGAGGTCATTCAAAGGAAAACCCAAGAGCAGACATCTGTGGAAACAGCCCCCATCCCTCGGCAGTAGTTTACCAAGAGGGCTGCATCAGCGAGATACTGTGATCTTCCCTAGCTAGGCTGCAGCTGAAATAATCAAACTCCAGAGGACAGCATGGGGGAGATTTGTGGGGGTGGCGTGGGGTGGGGCTAGGGTGGGGGAGTTGGGAAGAGTCCTCAGCAACCAGTGCAACCCAGATGGTGTTACATTGTTATTCATTAGAGCCCTTTCCCTTTCTCAAGCTTTAGCTTTGTTATTTGTCTTTCCAGCGAGAAAGAAGCCGGAGTGTTGGATCCCAGGAAACAGAATTCCAAAGACCAAAGTTAGGAGAGGCTGAGGGGGGTCTTACACTCGCCCACATTCCCAAAGCTCAAGCCCCTCTGACCTTGTGCTTTTATTATCTATTCAAGTGGCAGAATAGACTTGTCACGTGCCGGGTCCTCTTCCGGTACCACGGAGAATCATTTACAAACCACTGTCTACTTTATGGCCCCTGAGACTCTGTCCTGGGCTGTTGTGTATGCTCAACGCTCATTAGGTTCCCCCTAAAAGTCATGTCTGAGTCATCTCAAAATTGTCTACACTCTCTCCTCCCCAACAGGAGTGGGGTGTGCCTTTTTTTTGCACCCCACTAAGCTGGTGGGTGGCCACTCACTTGTGACTTTCTGTGCTCTGGTTTTTCCGTGTTTGCACATTCACAGATCTGTATGCTTTTTCTCCGGTTTCATTTGTCTTCATCAGTTTGTTCAGGAGAACGTCCAGATGATGGAGGGAAAGATGTCCTTTTGCCACACAGGGTCAGACACAGGGAAGGGGAGGCAGCTTTCTTTAACTTTGGGCGAGAAACATAATTAGCCAGTTTCCCCCTTAGGACTTGTGGGGATGAGGAACGTGGAGTGTTATCTCAAGTCCTTTAGTGCAGAGACCTGATGAAGGGATGACCCCATAAAGTTGGTGGAGTTGGGGCTGGAACCTGGCATGCCGCAGGACCTTGCTTTTGGAGAACAGTGAGGCTCGTAGACACTTGAACATCGCCAGCACTTCCCAAAGTGATACTGTGAAATATCTCTGCGCTCTTCAGCCCAATTCCTGCCATGTAATTCCTAAAATCCCTGGAATCACTATAGTGGTGAGCTGCACATGCATACTAATGAGATGAATGATGGTGGACAGATCTAGGTGGCTTCCGGGGTGGGGCTGCTCAGGAGGAACCCTGAGCAGAAGAGAAGAGCTGGGTCTCTCAGAGCCATTCTCAAACTTCTGGCAAGTAAGGGCCAAGGGCCGTGCTAATCACTAGTGATCAATGAGTTAGTCAATCATGTTTTTGTAAGGAAGCCCCCATAGCCCCCACCCCCACCCCGGAGGGCAGGGCCTGGGCCTTTCATAGAGCTTAGAGCACTCAGGGTCCCTGAGGACAAAGTGCCCAGAAAGGGCACGGCAGCCCTGCACTCCTTCCTTCCAACTTTATCTTGAGAATTTTTTCATATGTTCTGTGGTATCTTTTTTTCTTAGCCCTTCTCTAGCAAATTATTTGAACCTGAGGAGTGGGTTGGAGGAACCCCAGTTTAGAACTCTGGGATCAGAAGCTTAGGGGAGACAGCCAGGGCTGGTGGCTGAAGGAGGTAGAGAGTTTGGGAGACCCAAGCCTCAGCCTATGGTATCTGATGCTACCTCAGAGTGGTGTCAGAGCTGTAGTGAATCAGAGGGTACCCAGCTGATGCCACTGAGGACACACACACACACACACACACACACACACACACACACACACACAGAGAGAGAGAGAGAGAGAGAGAGAGAGAGAGAGAGAGAGAGAGAGAGAGAGAGAGATATCTATGTTGATTGAATGCAGGTGCCCTCGTTCAATGTCTCAAGATTCTCTTGGGTCTCCCCAGAGGCCCTGAGCTATCCCAGATACTACTTTGCACCCCAACAGAGGTCAACACCACCTAACCTGGACCTGGTTAGGATACTTTTCTCATCTGGTTCACCTTATTTAACTCTTCCGTGCTGCAGAGCCATAAGTGCCAGCGCCGAGCCAGTGTCTTCTGATATAGTGGGTGGGAATAAATGACTCAGGCCGGTTAGAGGGACCTCAGCAAGGCTAAGACTGAGACAAGTTTATTTCAAGCAGTGAGACATTTTACATGCTCCTCGTGATAGGATATAAGGGTGGCTCCCAAGCCTGATAGGGCATACAAGATTAATGTCTAAGGTTAAATGTTCAGCCAAGTTTGGTATGTATGCTTCATTTACCTCTAAGGAACATCAAGACACAAAGGTAGTCTGTATGCCTCCCTGCCTGAGAGGGTGCCTCAGGTTCTCAGGAACTGAAAGGCACATCGAGTGTCCCAGGAGCCATCAACTCAATCCTTAATAGCACCATGACACGTGCCTCTCATGGCAGCCAGCACACAGCACAGGCCTGCTTCCCCAGCTAGAAATGGTAGCTGCTCATCCTCTCTCTCGAGGTCTTGCAGGCTCCTCTCAGCTGTGCATGCCTGGCACAGGTTGGCTGCCAAGCAACAGCTCCAGGCTTCACTTCCAACCAGAAGGCATGGGAGGCTCAGCTCCCAGATCCTGGCAATAGAACCTACAGATGACAACAGGGAATGGGTCTTGTCCCAAGCCTCTCACGTCTGTGTGTGGGCAGCCGTCACAGTAGGAGTGGGGAGAGATAGATCCACACGCACCGGTTACCAGGATGATCACATTTTTCTTATGGTTAAAATAACACTTCCAAAAACCTCCAACAGCATTGGAGAGGGCTCTCTGGCCGATAGTGCCATTGCTGCATGGGGACCCAAGGCAGGGGGGCTGCATCTCTCTTCCCTGAGCTGAGGGGAAAGCCATGGAAGCCACTGCTGACTCAAACAGTGCCTCGGAATAATAAAGAGACAGATGTCAAGTTGCTAGTGACAGGTTGAGATTATGTGTGTGTGTGTATACATATACATATATTTGACAAAACTCTGAGCCAATGAGGTCCCGTTTCAAACACAAAGTGAAAGGTACCTTAGGACCCATACCCAAGGTTGCCCTCTGATATTCACACATGCATTGTATATATGTACACACCCGAACACACACATGTGCTCCCATATACACAGACAAACACCCCTTCCACCCCAACAGTGTCCTATGAACCAGGTTTGGTGGCACATACCTGTAATTCCGGCACTTGTGAGGCAGAGACAGGAGGGTCAGAAGTTCAAGGGCATCCTTGGCTACATAGTGAGTTCAGGACAGCTCCGTTTACTTGAAACCCCATCTCTAAAAAATCAACAAAAAGCATTCCACAAATGTGAGAATGAACCAGGGATGGTGGTCTTCTGTAGTCTCGGCTCTCTGGAGGTGTGACAGGGGGATCGCTACAATTTGCAAGCCAGCCTGAGACTCTGTCTCAGGACAAAACAGCAGAAAGTGACACTGGAAGACAGTCACATTTCCAACTTTGTGTATCAGTTACTGTCTCTGGAATTAAAATATTTCTTTAAAGGCCAGTCCTTCACTTCTCCACAAGACATCTAAACCATTGCTTGCACTTCCCTAATGATTTGTGTATTCCAGTTACATCTTCTCATTTGGAAAGAGTATTGTGTGCATTCCTTTTCTCTAAAAAAAAAAAAAAAATGTAAGCCGGGCGTGATGGTGCACGCTTTTAATCCCAGCACTCGGGAGGCAGAGGCAGTCGGATTTCTGAGTTCGAGGCCAGCCTGGTCTACAGAGTGAGTTCCAGGACAGCTAGGGCTATACAGAGAAACCCTGTCTCGAAAACAAACAAACAAACAAAACCCCCAAAATGTATTTTTGTTTTGCCTGCATGTATGACTGTGTACCACCACAAGTGTGTGGTGCCCATGGGGGCCAGAAGAGGCATCAGAGTCACTGGAACTGGAGCTAACAGATGGTTGTTATCCACCCTGTGGGAGCTGGGGACCACACCTGGGTCTTCCTCTGCAAGAGCAGCAAGTGCTCTTAGCTGCTGAGCCATCTCCCTAGGCCAGTGTCCATCTTCCTAATGATCAAGTAAGAGCAGCCTCATTACTTAGTGCTGGACGTATCTGGTATTTGTCCTGGTACCTAGAAGAGCTCAGCTCTGAGCAGGTGAGGCAAATCCATATTCTTCTAATGAAAGATGGATGTGATGGATGTGTATGGATTTTAGTCAGGATTTTACCACTGTGAGCAGATACCTGTGAGAAACCCGAGGTAGGAAGGATTTCCTTCAGCTCACAGTTTTAGTGGGCTCTGTGGTGCCTACCTGGAGCCTCACAAAAGCCATTAAAGCAGCGGCAGGCCCCTCCTTCCACCCAAGCCTACGGCTGCAGCAGTAAAATGTCTTGTGGGTGCTGTCTAAAATGGCAGCATCACCCACCGCATCTCCTCAGTCTGCAGCCCTCACAGGAGCTGTCCACAGTGGGGACACCTTCTTTCCTGACTCAGCCTACAGCCTTGAGGAGACCTCTGTAGGAGCTGCCCCGCAGGAGCTGTCCACAGTGGCGGCACCTCCTCTCCAGCCTCCCTCAAGCAGCCCCACAGAGATGGTGCCTCAGCAAAGGCCGGCTGCAGTCGGGAAGGACTTCCCACCCTAACCCATGGGCCCGATACAGGAGAAAGGGCGTGAAAAAAAGCCACCAAGTCCCGAACAGAAAGACCCACCAATCCCCGAGCTTCCCACAAAACCCCACCAATCCCCAAGCTTCCCGCGAAAACCCACCAATCCCTGAGCACAGAACTCCACCAATCCCTGAAGAGGAAAACCCATCAATCTCTGAGCTTCCCAAACTCGGGACTTGAAATCCCACCAACCCTCAATCTGGAAACCTCTGCCCCGAAAAGTTCTGCCCCTTAAGAAATCCTATAGAAGGCCTGCCCTTTATCCAATTTCCGGCTGCCCACTTCTGAGAGCAGAGAAGGCAACCATCCCTGGATTCATCCCTCCACACCCTGGACCTTTCAATAAATCTCGTTCGTGAGATTTTCTGCCTGATGTGACTCTCTCATCAGAAGAGGACAAGACGAAATGAAGCTCTGAAGAGAAAAGAAGAAGCAAAGATGGAGCTCGGCTGAGGCTCCTGCGCTCCTCAGCTCGACTGGGGAGACTCTCCCCTGGGAGCTGCAGCACCTCTGCTGAGGAGGCTTTCTCTCAGAGCTATGTGGTTCCTGAGCTCCCATGTTTTAGGATGGCTTCTATTGGGACACTAACCCACCTCAGAGCTGTAAGGCTCCTGAGCTCCTGTGTTTCAGGATGCCCTTCCACTGGGATGCATTCTCCCCTCAGAGCTGTGTGCTTCCTGGGCTTCTGAGTCCCAGGATGCCCTTCCAGCTGAGCAGAAACACTCAGAGGTTCGTTTCATGGTGGCTTGACTCTGTGCAGTAGTACATTATAGTATTGGGACAGGGGTGGAGAAAGCTGTTCCCCCCTTGGCAGGCAGGAAGTAAAAATGAAACTAGAGGCTAGAACTCTGGTGTTTCCCTTCAGTGACCTATTTCCTCTGACTAGGGCCTACCTCCTAAAGTTTCCAGAACCTCCCCCCAAGTAGCTTTACCAGATGAGGACCAAGTGCTCCCCAGATCCTGTAGGGAATTTTATATTCAAACCATAATAGCATGGCATCTTCCAGAGACAGTGTCTAGGATAATGTTCCCCCTCTGTCTGGGCAGGACATAAAGGCCCAAAGCTAGGGACCCTCACCCCATACTGTGCCTTTGGATGCTTTCTGCCAAGAAGGAGGCTGAGGGAGGCCTAAGGCTGTTGGAAACACCCCAAGGCAGAGGCAGCAGTACTGGTTGCCTGGCAACTGCATTGCAACTGCAAGCTGCTCCAGGCCCCCAGGAGGAGCCCCTAGTTACTTGATTTAGCTCCAACTGGATTCTCTTGCAGGCAACAAAGAATCCTACTGTTAATTAAAGATAAAATGACATTTCGACGGTGAGAATGGATACAGAAAAAGAGGAAAGAGCTGGGGCCATAGGGCATGGGTAAGAGCGAAAGAGTTTTCTCCTGCCAGAGAAACAGAGCAGAGGAGAGGCCAGCTATAGCGCCAGACCTCTTCCACAAACCCCAGAACGACAGGTATCAGCCCTTCATGACAATTTCATCTCAATGCCTTAGAAACCCTGTGTTAGCAGTCTACTTAGCTGATAACTCTGAGGTGTTCCTGACTGCCTTGGGGACAAGTACAGATCTGTCCCCTTCCTGTGGTGGGGACTTATTGAAATACAAAAAGATTTGAAGGTCCTGTACACAGACATCAAAAGCAGGCCAGTGGTCCATACCTGGGTGGAAAGGAACAGGGATGCTGTTGTGTGCATCCAGGGGTCTGGTGGGTAGCATTGAGGGAAGGTTTCATCCATGCATGTCTACTGCAGGGGGTTCCTGCAGATGTGGGCACCTGGCCACTGTCATTTAAAGGGCTAAGAAGGGCAGTGGTGGTGCACGCCTTTAATCCCAGCACTCGGGAGGCAGAGGCAGGCAGATTTCTGAATTCGAGGCCAGCCTGGTCTACAGAGTGAGTTCCGGGACAGCAAGGGCTATACAGGGAAACCCTGTCTCAAAACAAACAAACAAACAAAACAAAACAAAAACAAAAACAATAAAGGGCTAAGAAATGAAGGAGATGTTCCTCTCACAGTTCCCAGGAGATTCTCCCATGTCACCATCCCTGGGTCTCTCCGGGGGTCCATCCTGTGTGCTTCTGGTATTCTTCTCACAGGGTAGTGGGGGTGGTTGAGCAGTTTTGGTGACAGGAAACCCTCACCCACTTTTCTTGGATAAAAGCAGGTTTTAGGCAGAGACTGATTGATGGTGGTGATAGCTGTATAACTTAACAAGTTTGCTGGAAATGATTGTTTTAAACAAGAAAGAAAGGAAATATTTTTTTCCTGTGAGGATGTACAGTCATCACTCAGAACAATGGAGGTTCCACTCTCTTATAGGAATTAACATGGTATTTGTTAATTTTCATGTGCCACATACTCTAAGGGGTATTATTATTATTATTATTATTATTATATATGAATATGAAGTGGATGTGTTCAGGACTCATGCTACCACATACGTGTGGAGGTCACAGGACAGCTTTATAGAATCAGTTTTCTTCTTCTACCTTTATATGGGTTCTGAGGACCAAACTCAAGTCCCCAGGCTTGTGTGGCAAGCACCATTACATGCTAAGCACATCCCCCCTATATACTTTAAATCATCTTTATGTCACTTAAGATAATGTGATACCATATAACTGTTAAATAAACAGTGTGTGCCTGGTTAGAAGCAATGGCAAGAAAAACTTCTGCAGGTGTTCTTTACAAATGCATTTCCCCGGATATTTTCAGTCCTATTGATTGGCTCCTCAGATATGGAAACTATAAATACAGAAGGCCAACTATCTATGGGAAGAGAGAAAACAGGACACCCTGTTCCAAGGTAAGGCTGTCTGGGGCCATAGCCAACCCTCCCTGGACTGGGCCTCATGGGACCTGGAAAGTGGCATAGGGTTTGAAAAGGCTAGAAGGCTCCAGAAAAGCTCCCAGTGCTCCACACCCTTCCAGCCCTTCAGACACTGTTCCAGTCAGCTGTCGTCTCTGCTGGTTTATCCACTAATGTCAATTGTTGGGTCGGCCAGATACCACAGATCAGGGAAGCTGGGGCCATATAAAATACCACAAGGCCACCTGTGGAGCTTCAGCAGGGGCCTGACAGAAATTCTGAGGTCTTGTTTGTGTGTTTCCAACTCTGCTCTAAGCCGTTGCCCATAAAGCCATATTGGCACATGGCCACAACTATCGATGTCTGTGGCTGCCTTAGAGGCAACAACAATAGATTTAGGGGGTTTCAACAAACTGTAAGCTTCACAACATCTCAAATGATTGGGATCTTCCAACTAAAAAGTTTTTAAAGGCAGAGACCCTGTAGGTTCAAAACTTCACAGAACACTTGACACATAGTAGGGGCTCAATAATCCATGTTGCTTGGCTATGGAGCTGGACCTTGGTGGAGTCTATTCAGTTTGTGCCTTCACTTTGGAAGTGGTATCCTCCATGGTAGCACTTACCTCATAACTCTGCCCACTGAACACAACCAACCTATTGGTTGCATTTCTGGTTGCTGAGATAGAAGTGGCTCGTGGTCGAAGAGGATACAGCCCTTTATGGTGAGGTAATCATACCGTATAGTGTTAGAATCAGTTCCCGTCTGTGGCCAGGGCATAGTGGGGAGCAGGAAGCATCCAGCTTCTTTATATTTCCATGGATCAAGGAGTAGGAGACTAAGCTGGGTGGCACATGCATTTTATTCCTGCACTTGGGAGACAGAAGAAGGCAGCTCTCTGTGAGTTCAAGGTCAAGTATGGTCTACAGAGTAAGGTCCAGACCAGCTGGGCCTCCATATTGAGAGCCTGTCTCAAACAAACAAACAAACAAATAAACCAAAAACAAACAAACAAACAAAAATGAAGAACAACACAAGCAAAGAAGATGATGAAAAAGACAAAGAAGGAGGAGGAGAAGAGGAAGAGGAGGAGGAAGGAGGAGGAAGGAGGAGGAAGAAGAAGAGGAGGAAGAAGGAAGAGGAGGAAGAAGAGGAAGAGGAGGAGGAAGAGGAAGAGGAGGAGGAGGAGGAGTTTTATCCAGAATGGGCTATAATCCTCAAAGCCTGTCCCTGTGGCCTCATCAGCCAGCTGGGTCCTACATTCTAGAGGTTTTTATAACTTCTCATACTGGCACCACTAGCTGGGAACCAAATGTTCAAAAAAACACATGAGCCTGCAGGGGATACTTCACGTTTAAACATTAACACCAATTGTCCCTGCCCGTTGGAGCAGAGAGGTTCCTCGGCAGGCAGAGTATAGCACCTAAGAGCCTAGAAAGTCATAGGCAAAAAAGGACGGATGGCATGGCCACCTCAGGGTGGACTCTGGCCTCTCTCTGTGTAGGAATATCTGTCTGCCCTGTTTGGTCAATTGATCCACCCTAGGTTACCAGGCAGAACAGATATATGTGTTACATAGTGGCTACCCAACAATGACCACGTCTAACCACTGCACGAGAGAGTGGGGCTGTACCTGGCAATTGCAAGGGCCTGGGGAGGCTGCTGTGCTGGGAGTCTGGTGATAAATGTGTTAGTTACTTCTCTTACTGCTGCAACAAAATAACCACAAAATATTGGGCAAATGCAGCTGGGGGAATGAAGGGTTTATTTTCCCTCCCAGATGGAGGGTAGAGTTAGTTCATAAAGGAGGAGAAGGCTTGGCAGCAGCTGTCAGAAAGCAGAGAGATGGGTGCTTTGGCTCACCTCGCTTTACCCTCTTCATCCAATGCACAACCCCAGCCTTTGCGATGGTGCTGCCCATGCAGGCTAAGTCATCCCACCTTAATTAGTCAGTCTAGAAACTCCCTCTTGGACATGCCCAAAGTTGGTCTCCTAGGTGATTCTAGATCAGTGGTTCTCAACCAGTGGGTCTCAACCCCTTTGGGAGGGGAGTCAAGCCGGGGTCACCTAGACCATCAAGAAACACAGATATTTACATTACAGTTCATAACAGTAGCAAAATAACAGTTGTGAAGTAGTAATGAAAATAATTTTATGGTTGGGGGGTTCACCTTGACAACATGAGGACCTGTATTGAGTGGTTGCTGCATTAGGAGGGTCGAGAACCTAGGTCCTGTTATCTCTACCATCACTATTCCCTTTCCCACTAAGGACAGAGGCCAAGGTCTCTCTGGATTGAGATGATGTGTAAAAGCATTGGGAAGCAGGGTTCAAGCTTGCTCTTGATTAGATGCAGATAAGCCTGTCCAGATGGGAAGGGGGTCAGTCCCAAGAGCTCCAAGAATATTTGCATGATGCTCCTGAGTCATGTTCTGTAATCAGGGGACCACGCATGACCAAGCAGGCTGAGTCACATGCTTATCTCAGAGGGGACCAAGGGATGCTGACTGTGGCCAACAAGATCCTGTGGAAAGGGAGAAGACGTCCAGAGGGAAACCAGGTGTATTAGTCAGGGTTCTCTAGAGTCACAGAACTTGCAGATAGTCTCTATATAGTAAAGGAATTTATTGATGACTTACAGTCTGCAGTCCAAATCC